>NW_022476007.1:457467-475079 GCF_009193645.1 Aspergillus pseudonomiae
TGCTCGCAGACCACCATCCTGATCGACTGGCGTCGCAGCACGCGCTCGCTATAGCATATAAAGTGAATAGTTAGATCAAGGAGGCGGTTAAACTACTAGAAAATGTTGTCGCGATAGAATCAGAAGTACTCGCAGAAGACCACCCCTCACGACTAGCGTCGCAGCATGAGCTCGCTGGAGCATATCAAACAAATAGTCAAATCAAGAAGGCAGTTAAACTGCTAGAACATATTGTCGCGATAGAATCAGAAATGCTTACAAAAGACCATCCCTTACAATTGGCGTCGCAGCATAAGCTCGCTCGAGCATATCAAGCAAATAGTCAGATCAAGGAGGCAGTTAAACTGCTAGAATATATTGTCGCGATAGAATCAGAAGTACTCGCAGAAGACCACCCCTCACGACTAATATCGCAGCACACGCTCGCTGGAGCATATCAAGCCAATGGACAGATCAAGAAGGCGGTAAAACTGCTAGAACATGTTGTCGCGATAGAATCGGAAGTGCTCGCAGAAGACCATCCTGATCGGCTGTTATCGGAGAGGACCCTTGCTGCTTTCAACAAGGATCTGATGAAGAGATCCAGAACAAGACAGGCTTCTGCAACTCCGCAAGCAATGTCTGAAAACAATGTCACTTCCACTGCGCTATCAGATCAATCACCAGCAGAACAGGATCCGAAGCTAAGCTACAAGTCGAAAGGAAGGCTTCTCGTGAGGCAACTAAAGGGCTTTTTAAAGAAGGTCAATTAGTACTGGTGTTCGTTCTGTAAAACAATGGATTCTAGGCTACCAAATCCTTGGCTAACACGGTCATTGGCAAGGATATAAGGGATTACCTGGACGGTTTTGCACCTTCCGCAGCAATGTATGCCTCTTAACCAACTTTCTGCTAGTCGCTGATACACAGCCTCTCACCCACTTTTTCATCATGGAAGTATAACTACTATCATCACCTCTTGTTAAGCGCGACTTATGAACTTTTCACCCATGCAAAGCACCTTGCTCGAATTTCGCAGCTAATACACCGCCGATTTCCAGATGGCGTTCGTAAATTTATAGAACTTTCCGAGACTCCTGTGAGACCGACTGTCTATACTATTGTAACGGCCGCGCCTTTAGCATAGATTAGCTAATCATATATCTCTTTCTTCGTAGCATGTTAGTGGCACATTCCAACGCTTGACTAAGAGAGTACAGGGCAATCAAGTTATCGAGAGTGAGGGCATATCTGAATTCTAGTCTCAAGGGTACTAGGGTATCAATACCTTTTAAGTACAAAACATGTTATTAACCGTATGAACATATCCGGATTAGCGCACCATGTGATCAGGATTCAGAAAAGCGCCCGTGTTTCCAACATGGAAGGCGGTAATGGTCGCCTCTGTACAAGCAAATGAAGCCACTGGCGCATCTCTGATCCCCATTCGTGCCAGGCCAAAATCAGAAATATACGATACCGTATACCACTCAAAAATAAAAATAAAAAGCAATAAAAACCTGCTCTAACTGCGCCGAACCTCCTTAGTACGCCGAAGGGTCGAATATCCATCTACAGGTACCCCATCTAAATGTTGCACGCCAATTACAGATGCAAGAACCTCACTTAGCAGACAGCTATGAGGCTCTTCAGGAAAATAGTCCTTTCTCAGCGGTTCATCCGGTATGCTTCCATACTTCTCACAATTCCGAGAGCTGCCCCCATGAGCGTCGAGCTGATGGTTAACCTCTGCCGTGCTTGATTTCCGGTTCCACTTGGCATAAAGTACTTCAAATGGGCGTTTCGACAGATCCTTACTCTTTTCGCCACCCAGCACGAAGAATGACTCTGCTGACCCACCTTACCCCGAGGAATTGGTCTCCAACTGCCTTCGTCTCGCCCATCGGGGCCTCATATTGCGCGACTCAAGATAATTGTTCTCCGGTTACCGGGGGCAGCTAGTGGTCGTGGAGTGGAGATCCGGACCGGAAAACGCTGCCAAAGGCACGATAGGCCAGCGAACCATCTCAATTTCCAGATCAGTTTGCCACATGTACTGGATCTTATCATGGATAATCGGGTCTTTCCTATAACCAAGAACTTTCCAGAGTTTCGTCCGAAAAATAAACCAGTCAGAATCATAGTCGTCCCAGTCAAGGCTGGGCCCAGTGGATGACATCTCTTCGTCAGCACTCAAACCGGCACTGTCTCCTTGTATTTCTTCACCTAACTCATCTTCTTGCATAGACTGGGAGTAGAGGTCCCCTGGGCATGGTATCCCTCGAAGCTTCGGGAATATCCTGCGCCACTCCGTTGCAACGCTCTGGAGTTTGTCCCGTTGCATCAAGTGTCGTGGATTCTCGAAATAGATTCTCGCGAAGTGCATGCTTTCCAACCGTCAGAGCGGATGCGGTTCTGTTATCACTGCGAGAGAGATGCATAATTGAGTCATAGGCAGGTCAAGCACTGTCAGTCGCGGGCAGTGACGTGAGATATCTTGAAGCAGTGCACCGTGCATCTGGAACTTCACTCCCAGAACGAGAAACTCCAAGTGAGGCAGAGCAGGCAACAGACCTAGCAGCAGGTCTTCCCCTAACGTTGGGTCTTCCCTAAAGTCTATGCACCCCACGCTAAATTCTCGTAAAAGCGGGCAGCATCGCGCGATCTGGATGAGCTCTTCTTCGTCGCGAAACTCACCGAAGTGCAGATTGAGAACTTGTAGATGTTGGCATGATGCTATATTCTCAATTATACTATGGTCGATGAAGCGTATTTCCGGCCTAAGATTTTCCAAGCTGAGGATTTGAAGTTTCTCGAATTCTGGTAATTGATCCAACCAGTCTTCCTCCCCCTCTCGAATATACAAGGCCTTCAGGTTTGGCCATGAAATTCCCTGTTTCCAAATACGGGGTTCACAATGGCGGACGTCCAGCGCCATTACCTTGAGATTTTGTTGTTGTTGAAGGTATGATAGGAGCTCCCCAGCTACATTCTCCGACGATATGCTCAGTTTCGTATACTAGTGCCTTCCGAAAAATCTCGTATAGTTCGCGACCAGCATCGGATTGAGTTAGGCCTTCAGTTCCAGACGGTTCCTCGAGGCAGAAAAACTGCAAATCACAACTTCTTAGCAGCCGACAAATCTCATCCATCTGGCGGCGGCTGCCTGATTGGTATATCGTGAGAGCCTTGAGGCTGGGGAACTTATACCGCTCGAGTTAGGCATGATTTTACAGGAAGAGGATCATTGCGAACCAGACCAGACTTACCGAGGCTTTGATGAACTCTTGGGAGCTAACAATCAGTTTACAGTAGTAACTATCAATGGCCAAAAACTCAATGGTTGGGTTGATAAGGATGTCAGGAAACAGCGACCAATCTTGATCCTTGATCTCGAAAGGGATTGTGAGACTTGAAAGAACCCTTCCCCGCGGCTGCAGAAGGTACTCAGCGTATTGACGATGACGCATTGCGCGACATTTCTCTAAGCATACAAGCCGAGTATGTGGCCCTTCGACTTCATCAATGGCGGGTCTCTCAGGAGAAAGAAGAAGATGCTTCACGAAACTCATATTGCGGGCGAATTGCTTCCGCGATGCTACAAAAGGGCAATTGAGTGACCCAATGTCCGGTGTGCGGAACTGCATGTCGTCCAGAGAGCCCTTGTACAGCTTCTTTAAAGCGGCCACGTTCCATATGCTGTTCACACCAGCGCAATTCAGAAGGTACGGGACATTGTAAATATTGTTGATGACAAGACCAACAATTTCCGGGACCAACAGTGGATTTCGTGCGTTTCGCTCAAATCTGGCAACCATCCTGAGAAGACGCACCGCCGGAGAACATATATTAACCGTTAGTATCTCGATATTAGGCCAATCATCCGTGGTCACCGTAGGAACTCGATGGTGTTGGTGGGAAGAGGCGGGAATGGCCCGATTTTTTGGGACATGGGACAAACAGGCTGTCGTAAGATGCCACTACTGTAGGCTCCTCTTGGAGAGTTATTCAAGAAGAAACGGTTCATATATGAACCATTGACGGGCGCAACGCTGAGTGATTGGACGCCCAAGCCCCTGAACCACTAGCGCCTTCAGCGCAACGCTGGCTGCAAATGACGTATCTCTTATTGGATAACATCTGACGCCCCGCTTCAGCGCTTGAGCCTCAGCTGGCCAACGAATTACTCTGAAATTGCTCTGTCTCTGAAGAGATTATATCGTGACAATGTATATCGCCTTGCATCAATTCACCGTATCACCACCCGGCCTCCCGCTCTTACGGTTTAACTGAGAGCTGAACGGACTCTTATTTCATTGAAAAGGAGGATGCATGTTTGTTGGAACGAATACGATGTAGTTTAGTCCTTGAAATTAGGAGTATGTTGGCCGTTAAAAGCTGCTGGCCTCTGGAAGCAATCCTTAAGTGAACATAATTGCGAAGTATAGGTATATACATAGGCTAGACACTAAGTATCACCAATCATAACTCATGACCCGGGAATTGCATTCCTGAGTATACCCGACATGGGAATCAGCTCATTCCAGGACCAATTATCCCAAGTCGGTGAGACTCCTAGCTCAGGAACGGCAAACCTGAGACCCAGAGGGACGTACGCCGCTAGCCATACGGCCGATCTGGCTGGAAGCCCCAGTGAAAGATCGGATCGGGGCTTTAAGTCGAAATCAGCCATAGGCTCGTGGTCTGATCACCGAGAAGGTCGGAGGGGGTGGAGCAGCGGCCCAATGTGGTAGGCTCAGATACCGATGACCTGTGCAGTACGATCGAGTGCGAAGGCCTAGTGGTCTAGCACCAGAAGCGCCAGACCCTGTGCTTCGGACCGACTTCATCATAGGGCGCCGGTCGTACGACCACCATGGACGGAGGACCGCCAACTGGCGTCCATGGCGGCTGCCAGGCCCAGACAGTCGTCTGCCTACATGTTTGCGGCCCTTCTAGTCTCCCGACCGCCCAATGTAACTAAGGAAGATCCTTGGCCTCACAGTTCCACGTCGCGTGCGATCGACCTCATCGTGTCTTCGTCCATCGCAAGCTCCCCCCCGAAGTGCATAAAGATGGTATTGGTGTCATCCTCAATGGCCGCCTTGAAGCATTGTGCGGGCGTGAGCAGCCGCAGATTCTTATCGTAGAACGTTGCCTGCCGGTTTCTCGCCTCCTTTCTCGCCACCCGTTCTACCTGCGATGGATCCGACCGATCAACGACCACCTTGTGTGCCGTCTTCCAACGCCCGTCGGTTTCTCGGACCCGGAACACGACCGTCACGGGCTGAGGAGTTGCCTCTGCCTGACGGGGCCGCACATTCTGCGCCCGCCGAGCGACTAGGTACGGGGGGTTCAGTACGTGGCGAAGCAACTCCAGCCCCCGGTTCCGGATGTCCCTACGTTGGATGATTGGCAAGGGGTACACTTTCATCCTCCAGCTGGCTTCCCTCGTCCCGCAATCGTGTAATCAGATCCGGCAAGTCAAGGGGAAGCTCAGTCACAGGGCGGGGGATAGCCCCAGGTGTTTGTAGCTGGTCGAGAGTATCCGCACGCTCCCGGGCGACTAGATCATCTTGGGATTCTCCACCCGCTCCAGTGATGAGCTCCGTTCCGGGCGGAATTTGCTCTCCGACTGTTCCTTGCGGAGCTTCAGCTGGTAATGGTCCTCCAGAAATATGCTCCGGACCATCCGGCTCGTCGACCGACAGCGTTACTTCTGGCTCAGTGTGCTCTGCGATGGGTTGCAACGGACCAAATCCGGGCCGTTGCTCCGCGCTTGGCTCCGAGTTGGTCATAGCCCCTTGTGCGACCGACTGGCCTCGAGCGGCAAGCGATCTTTTTGTCACGTTACGGTTGCCTTTCTGTGTAGCATCATATGGTTTCCATGTCGTATCCTTAAGAACTGTGGAGATTGTTGGTGACTGAACAGTTGACTGGCGTGATAATGTAGCTGGTATTCCAGCACGATCTTCCACCGACTCGGATTGGGTCAGTGCGGAAGAACCCAGGTCCATGGCCCCGTCCACTGCATCTGCTCCCTCAACTGGCACGCTGGACATATCCGTATCACGTGGCGCCCCTGAAGTCAAAGAAACCACAGTGGCTGTGCCCTCCACCCCCGGACTCCCACCCTCTGATCGGTTACGTAGGTCATCTTCATCGATCTCCGTATCATCCGGTTCCTCACTGCCAGAATCCATTCCTCTGCTACCTGCCGGCTGTTGTCCGACAATCTGCCGTCGAATCTGATCTCCTGCGTCAGACCTTTCACAATCCATATCCATGACCTCAGAGATAGTAGACGCCGCTCTTATGGAACTTGATATGGAAGGCTCTTGGGGAAGAGGTGGGCCGTGCTCCACCGCCGGCTGTCTTTCTTGGTGTCGATGCCATCGATCTCCTTGCCTCTGATCTTGTTCTTCAGGGGTTTCCAAACGATCCTGACGGCCATGGAATGACGCCTCATCAGAGCCGTTTATCGACATATTGTCGTATGCCGGTTCCGACTCTGATCTCGGAACATCGCTGGGGATAAACAATGGTGAAACAGGCTCGCTGGACGATGGATGCCCCGGAGAAGCACGTGGGGAGGTTGTTGGGGAGGGCTTGCCAAAAAAGGCGTAGTAAACGCTTCTTCTCACCTCCAGCGATGAGAGGTTTCTTTGCGACACCGTTGCCGAGTGTAGAGTGTCAAAGAAGATATGCGGACGGTCTAGTTGCTGGGTTTGCTCCAGAGGCACTCCACAGCGCTCCATTAGCTGAATTGCCCGTCCAGTGATATGCGCCACCGGTGCGGCCTCGTTTGGGATAGCGAGCGCAAAATAACCAGCAATCTGCTCAACAAGAGACTCGAAAGTCTCATGGTCATAGTGGTAGTGATCCGGCTTCCGTGCTTTGAGCAGGGCAGCCCGGGCAATCTAGTGGTCAGGTGATTGTCGTAGGATCGCCCTAATTGGTGGAGTATGAAATCCTAGCTGCTTGGCAAGGGTGGCCATTCCATGAATCAAGCTCTCGTCCGCCGTCGCTCGTGCCTTTGCCCGCGTGGGATTAGCCTTTGGGCCGCGCTGAAGATCCTTGGCCATGTCCGGGTAGTGTCGCATCGCGTACATCCAGATTTGACGATAACAAGAGGATATACGTCCATCCCTAGATCCAGGCTGTCGTCGGAAAGAAGACTCCGATGTCTGGATTAGACAAGATCCGTTGGAGCGACGAGATCGAAAGCTATGGACTAGCGCGCTTCGTACGGTCAGCTGTTGCTTGTTTAAAACAACCAGCCGTTTCACAGCATTGGCACAGAGTTCCAAGTAGGAAATATCGCGGAAAAAGGTATGAAGGGATGAGATGATGCCGTCGCACATTTCCTGGGTCCGGATCTTCTCCCATATTCCCACACGTTGGGACCGGCTAAAGTTGGAGAAGACCTCCCCGCCGAGGATTTTCCCCTTCACCGTCTTCCGGTCAACTTTAGACGCACGGGGAGCGTAGAGCTGCAGGGTGTCAACGGTGTGGAGGTCAATAAGGGCCACCCGAGTGCGGTCATGGTTGACAAGGGTTGCCCAAAAGTTCTTTAATGTGTCAAGTAGTGAATGAGTTCCTAAGACAATAAGTCAGGGATAGCCTACAGATAGCGACGAGTAGGACCAACTTCATCACACTTTAAAGCAAGGACTGTGTTTAATAACCCAAGGCTCATCCTATTCCAGAGCCCGGGGATCGCAAGTAACGCGTCAAATGCTGCACAGAGATGTGTGTTATCCGGAGAAGTGAGCTACCTTAGCCGCTTGGCTTTGTTCGGCGATAGTCGAGTCCACCAACGATTTTGAAAGAGCGCATTCGCCTCATGCTGATACTGGCGGATTTCCGGTACACTTCTCCATCAGTTGGCGCCTTTTCGTTTGAATACTCATCTATGAGTGCACTCCTTAGATCAGGGCTTATGTCTACAAGAGAGGATTAGTATGGATTGGGAAATTATGCTTTTGAAATCAGACCATCCAGATATATGTCCACCGTCCACCACCGGTCTGAGGGAGGTAAGGTTTCCTCAGCAGCTTTCAATCTATGTTGCCCATGGAGACATTGTACTTGATGCCTACGAAAAAGGAGGCGGGGGTATTGCGGTTGACAAGTTTTAAGTTCTTCGGGGGTCAGTCCTGCGGCACGGCATGCTCTTTCGAGGTGGTTGCCTGGAGACAACAGCAGTCACATGAATTCGAATGTCGAGTCGCTGGCACCCATCCTTAGCAAAGATATCACGTAATCGTTCCACGTTCTTTTGGTCAATTTCACGGCTTATGAGTGGCTGGAGAGAGATTTGGTTGAGGCCGATCTTGGCGGTGCCTTGGTACTTTAGGAGTCGTTCGACGGTTAATCGCCGTTCGGTATCTGTCAACAAATCCATAGCTTTAAGTTCACAAATAACTTCGGCCTTTTTTTGTCGATACTCGGAGGTGAGGCAGAACTATTTATGTTCAGCTGAGTCGACGTTATGCGGTACTTGCTTGTACCCTTACTGGGTTGTTGCAGGTTGAGCGCTGAAGCGCTGAAGCGCCAATTTCCTCACACATCAGCCGCGTCCCTCTTTGGAAGACCTTTTTATTTTCCATAAAGGAGGCCACCATCCGAAACGGATCCAGGAATATTTCACGCCGAGTTGAAAGAGGGTCAGAAGGGTATAAATGCAGACCAGTCCTCGAGTCCGAGATTAACTGGCATACAACTTCCACTTTCCACATTTGAGAGCTGCTTCCCACATTATCTGTACCTCCATTACGACGACCCCTACCTGTGGATGGCGAAAAGGCTTCGGAAACACATGTCGAACCTCCATAGAAAGGCTGCAGGACTATTCTATGCTGGGTTCGGCGAGTATGCCCATCCTCATTAATTGTGAGGATGATAGGGCTAGTGGACTGGTTAACGCGGATGGTGATACCATCCAGGAAACGCCCAGCCATCGCTCACTGAGCTCTGTCTGCTACGGCAGCCAGACAGAACAGAGTTTAGGACATTCAGGGTTCAGCCGCACCAACTTCTTTGGCTGGAAGGTCTCCATCCTATGACGAGATGGTGGTGCGGCGATCAACCCGCGGTGAATGCGCCTCAACAGTGTCTTCGCCTGTGGAGGACATGGAGAGCGCCGTACAGAACACATGCTTCGGTAACCTGAACCGTGCTCTATGGACGAAAAACTTACAAGGCCTAGAGTGTACAACCGAGAGTAGAGGACAAGCGGCGTCTGATGGGGAGCATATCCATGGCGCTCGGACTGTAGCGGTGGCATGGCGTTCCCATCAGCTAAACAAGATAGTACCTGGGCTCCAGAGACCGGTATGTTATATCTTCACCGTTAAGATCGTTTTGCTGGCTGAACGAGTACACCAGATACCCTATTCGATTGCCCTCGCTCAATGCCCGTGCAGCCACCAGGCAGCCAAGTCGATTCTGTGACAAGCGTCCTTACACACCGGTCAACTCAAGAGGGTGGGTTGGAGTTTCTCTGCCTCAGAATGGAGTGGCAGTCCTACTACTAGTTGAGATGGCGTGCTCCACAGCTGCTCACTCACTATGTCCATCATACCAGCTTCCAACATAGTCCCAGAGTACGTAAAGACGGGCCGTTTCGGAACTGACCCTAATGTCAAAGCATCCAAAGTGAGCCAGGGCGCAGTAGGTTAGGTCACGTTGTGCCTCTTCGCATTTCTGTATGGCCAACTCGATTCATCCAACTTGATTTCTTATAAATTTGAATCCAAGCTTTGTGAATGGCAAGTTCATCGGCACATGCAGCTATTGGCCAATACGAAGTCGCTTCCGCCCGTGTACCTCGGCCCCACACGAGTGCTGCTCTCGTAACCTCATTCGCTTTTTCATCGGCCGGCTAGCCAATTGGGAACGATGAAAGTCAATGATCAACACCCGCTCTAGCTCGGCGTTCCACAGCATGTTATCCGGCCGAAGGTCCTGGTGTAATACCCCGAGTGAGCGAATCGCCTTCTGTGATCGCGAAACCTCATGCCTGATCGTCTCAATATCTTCCAACTTGTGGATGGGTTCACCGCCCCAACCCATCAGGAGCATATGGCGGATCTGGCCAGCCCCGTGCAGGAAGTAGACCATGGCCAGGTCGATTGTGCCGAGAAAGACCGGGACGGCTCGCCCTTGGGCTCGCCAGAGGATACGATAAATATCCGCCTCTCGCTTGACCTCATTCCACAGGTAAGACGTGGTTCCTTTTCCGACGACCGTATACCCATATGCGGTGCACGTGATTTTGAAGGGCGCTCCCGATGCTCCACAGCCTCCCATGGGGGTGCAGTCGACGTCGAGATTTTGGTCCAGTTGCTGCTTAATCCGCCGAACCAGACCGCTGGCGTCAATCAAGTGTTGGTTGCTGGTGCCACCCTGTCGATGAAGCTCGACATTCGGGCAGCAGTCATCCAGCGTGCCTCCTCGCTGCAGGCCCAACAGACATCGCTGGGTACAAAATTGAGTGTTGTGTTGGTACCGACCGTGTTCGTTCGGCCGGGTGCCCGTTTGACGGGCTGATCGCTGCACCGATGGAGATGATGGAGATGACGTAACCTGGCTGAAGCCACGCTTCCGCCCGCCGGGAGCGGAGTCCGTACCCGAGTCTGGAGAATCCTCGCGCTCCATGGTATTCGGCGCGCACTGGGCTCGAGACCGGGTCGGTATTCGACGTCGTTGTGTAGGAGATTCCACCGGAGAGGACGACGGGAGGTACTCGGAGACCGTCCGTCCGGAACTCACCGAGGGACTATATTCGGAGCTCGGCGGGTTTTGTCGTAATTCTCTTTCCGGGATTTGGGAGCGGGTATGATCGAAACTCGTCTTCCAGACCGGCAGCTGCTTCCGTGCCTTATTTCGCCAGGCCTGGTCGCGGACCGGCGCGCCAAAACACAGCAAGCACAGACACAATACCCGCGCAACGGTCGTCAACGGCTGATCAAAGCTCTGGTCATCATTCAGATCGATCTCCATGTTTGGCTCACACAGGTGGTAGTACAACGTCCCCGGCTCATCGTAAGGGACACGTAACAGAACCAATGCCAATCCGTTCGTCAAATATGAGTACTCGAGACCTTCCTGGATCATGACATGGTACTCTTGAGTTATAGCCGATCCGGTCAGCCAGGCTGCATTATACGACAATTTCGCGGATTCCTCCGTGGGGATGGAATTGGGCTGGACCACCTCTTCCCAAAAGTTCATCTCTCGCAAGCCGGCGCGCAGGTTCTCGACGGACAGTTTATGAGGCGGCTTATACTCGACTGTGGTAAGAAGCGTATTTCTCTCACCGTCAACGCGGCGGATGCAAAATTGATCTGGTCTAGAACGCCGGTACGTCGAGGATTCAGCCAGTAGGGACGGATCAGCCTCAGTTTGATCGAGGGCGTTTGCATGATTGTCAAACTTGACCCCATCGCCCAAGCCAAATTGGTCTCGGGCAGCAGGGTTCTTGCAAAGTTCTGCGATGATGTCATGAACATAGTTCTCCACACCAAATCGTTCATAGCTTTCCAGATCCTGTTCACTACTTATAGCTCTTTCACCAAACCTTTGCCCCAGATCCTCCAGCACAAGGCGGGGCGAGAATAGTTGCGCGGCGGTCTCCCCTGGAGTCTCCAGATAGGCGCAAATAGAGCGGTAAACCTCCTGTTGTCTGGCGGCACAATCTTCCCAATGCCGAAGCCGCAACGGACAATATTTCCCGGTCGGCGGGGGTATTTTACCAGTCGTAGAGCGAGACGGGGTTTCAACTCGTAGCTGCAGCGAGAAAAGGGAGTGGCACAGGCAAAGGAGCTCGAGAAAGGTCGTTGGCCGTGTTCGTTCTCGTCCTTCGTCCCGCTCTTCCTCTGCCCTCTTCTGACTCTCTTCAGCTCGTCTTCGTTCTTTCTTTTCTCGTTCTCGCTCTTCCTCTGCCCTCTTTTGACTCTCTTCAGCTCGTCTTCGTTCTTTCCTTTCTCGTTCTCGCTCTTCCTCTGCCCTCTTTTGACTCTCTTCAGCTCGTCTTCGTTCTTTCCTTTCTCGTTCTCGCTCTTCTTCTGCCCGCCTCCGTTCTTCCTCTGCCTTTCTTTTGTCTTCCTCCGCCCTCAGATAAAGCGCCTTATAATCCGGAGAGCTGGAACTATCCATCTATTCGATAAGTCGTGAACATGTACAGAATCGACGCGGGTTATTCCGACAAGAACCTAGAACAAACGAGATGTCAACAAACAGGATCGACTGGAGAAGTCTGGCTTGGAGTCGGCAAAGAGTCAATATGAGGGAATTTAAGAGCCATAAGACAACCTATTCTGGCTCAAAATGTTCGTACAGAATCAACTAATTCGTAAAGGCGGAATCTTCGAGGGCATTTACTGAGACGGGGGACGAAGGGAAGGTGATATACTGTCCTGGGAGAAAGGGCTGGTTAGCGCTTACTTATCACGTGATATACTGATCGTGTGGACCGACTCGTGTGGAGGCACGTCGTATTATTAGTGCACATTGGCCGTGCCAAGCATTGATCCATGACCCATGCTAACCTTCGATAGGTCCCGCAACTCATAAAAACATCATCAACCGATATTTACAGTTAAAAGGGAGAAGAATCCCCAGGTCAAAATTTTAACATGTTCCAAATCGAGTCCGGCACCTTTTACTCCTGGCGTTCCCACAAGTAGCCAGAACACCCCCACGATCCAATAAACAAAATTAACTAGTGCCTAATGGAATATTGCATATAACACTGCGAGTTGCAGTTCGGTTTGATACCAGTCATTACCACGGGTAGTTAAGTACCCTAAATAGTTCAGTTCGGTGTTTCTGGACCAGTTTACTGCTTGTCCTGGGAGTAAGCTCAAGAACAACCTGACCACCAGGATGGAAGGAAACCGAAAGGTTTGTTTGGATGAGTTCCAAAGATAGACCCCGCCGCGGAATGGAGAGTTAACCACGTGATAATGTCATGTCGAGAGACTAAATATGGAGTTCATTGACCCAGACGGCTTGTATTGGCTTTCGTTGCTTCTTTCTCGGCTGAGCCCCTCTTCTAATACATTCATGAAGCCTATCCCGAAATCTGCAATTGATCCTAAGCTTGTCGAGTTTACACCTTTTTCCCGTGGCTCCCATCATTCAAAACACCCAGCCTCATCTTCCAGCACCATACCATACCTGCACTCCATCCGCCGACACTGGACTTAGACTGAGCAGTTCTGTGTCACCGTTGCAAAAGCCTCAAGGATAGTCTCCTTGTCGTTTCCAAACAATTTATACTTGTCGCGTCGCACCTCATCCTCTGTTGCCCATGCAAAATCTTGGTGCTCCCTAGGATTCAGTTGTATTACGTCCTTGCATTTTAGTGCTCGCCCTGACACCCCTTGCCTATTTTCGTGGGATATGGAATGTTCGAGCTCGGAGACCTCAATGATGTATGGAAGGCCAACCCATTCGTGCTGTTCGCCTTCCTTAGATCGCGTCCAGGTCTGAATCGGGAGAGCGTGAATGACTCGGGACAGTTGCAGGCCAGTCTCTTCCCGAACCTCTCGCTCTAGAGCATCTCGTGGTGTTTTGTCCTGTTCTTCGCAACTCCCAGCGGGTACCTTCCAAAATCCAGGTTCGCTATCGCAAAGAGCGCGTTGAATAAGAAGGATACAAGGTTTTCCTGAGACCCACAAGAATATATGGGCACTAACTCTGATGCAGTAGGCGGTGTCGTGGAATCTAAGTTGATGAGGCAATTCTGTGATGCGAAAAGCCGATAGGTCCGTGTCGCACTCAAGGCCGAATAATAACCGCTTCACGTTGCGCACTGCGGCAGAAGGATCATGCTTGTACTGCAAAAGATATCTCTGCAACTCCGCAGCTGTGAACCGGCCCGAAGGCACTTCGCAGGCGAATGCAGTGGATAAGTTATCAATATCTTCCAGCCTCCAATCAGGGTTGGCTGGTATGGATAATGGTGTGATCTCCATAAAAAAAGTGTCAGCAGGTTGCAAATAAAACATGAGAAATATCTGCCGAGCTTCTTGCCATTCAACTGGACCCATGTTAATTTTCATGTCCACACGCCCTGGACGCAAGAGAGCGGAATCCAGCCGCTCGGGGTGGTTGGTGGTCATGATCAAAACGCGGTTCTCTTGCGCTGCTAAGCCGTCAATAGCGTTCAAGACGGCAGAAAGGGTGACACTCCCAGGTGACCACTGGATACGGTCGACTCCATTGTGATCTGGCTTTCCGCTCGGGGGGCTATCGCTGCTGCGCTTCTTGATGCCGGCTTCGTCGATGTCTTCCAGGAGAACAATGCAATGTTTTGGTAGGTCGCGGAACAAAGTAGCCAAGACAGTCTCATCAAGGCCAACTGCACTCAGACTGAGCGCGTATATATCCAAATACGAAAAGCTGGCAAGTGCTAGTGACAGGCTTGACTTGCCAGTACCCGGCGGACCATAAATGAGATAGCCTCGTCGATACGGGATCCCGTGGGACTCGTACCAGCTCTTGGTCCTGGGGTCTAGAAATTCCTGGAGATCTTCAACAACACGCCTCTTCTTATCTTGATCCAAGGCTACAGTCGAGAAGAATCGGGGATCTTTAGATGCCACTTGCATCCATTGGCAACTGGACCCCACCTTGAACCCCTCGTACACAGCGACTTGTTTGGGGTCTCCATTAACAGGGGTCTTATGAATCTCATCCATGAGATCATCGAGGACGTGTCTTTTTCCCGGCAATGCATAAAAATGAAGTCTCTCCATAGCCGCAAACCAGGGGCTCCCTGTTTCCTTATACGGCTGACGATACAATGCAACCCAAGAGCCTTTGTACGTGAAAAAATGGATTTTATCCTGCGAAGGTGTATACCGGAGTGTACCGAGATGACGACGACATTTTCTTTTAAGCCAAAATTCCCTTGGGCTCTGACCAAATGATTGGTTATCCATGGGAACATCTTCCTCATCATCGGCCTTGCCATCGTCGCCATCCCATGGCGTGGACAGACTTGTCCTTGTACCTGCTACCCGCTGACGGGTCCGATTCAAAGCTGGTTGGAGGGATATCCAGCGCATGGCGCTCGGATACAATTTGTTATGGCTCCATATTTCAGTCGACGTTGCAAAATATAGGAAGAGAAAAATAATCCGGTTGCAACATGCTGGGAGAGCGAAGGACAAGAAGGCCAGGACTGCCGCAGAGATACGTAGGTGAGATGAGATATCAATATTGAAAAAGAGAGAAACCAAATGGGAAAAGAAACCAAGGCCCGGAATCAGATCTTCGATCATCGATGGCAGCATGCCAGAGGGCAGACTCGTGGAGTTGACGCCAGAAGCCATTTGAACTTGAATTTGATGATTTAGTACTCGTCCTTGGGGGAAAGCTCTAGCCCTCTTTATACAATCTACTCTGGGTCAAACAGCCGCACTCAGTTCGGTGATACGAGGCACGCCCAGTGCACGTGTCGGAGACAACCCGGCGAAGTAATTTCCTGATCTAGGAATCTACTGCGCGGTCTTTTGCTGGTGTGGCGTCATTGGGTGGGGAGAAAAAAGACAGAAAGTACAAAACGGGAAGGAGTCCGTGCCGCGCTCCCAGCTACAACAGAATACTCTCAGGTGGGCACCGGTGCATCGATAGCTGATCTGGCTCCAACAGACTATCCGACGTATGTTTTAAACTAGTGCTGAGGGAATTTCATGAGAGAATTTGAGTTTGGTTATGTCTTCATGCAATTTTCCATGGCTTGCAGTTGTAGCTGACTCGTGGAAAGGAGAAAAGATCAACGCTGCCTATCCAAAGAACATGTTGTTGACTATACCGTTTACATTTAACTTTCAGAACAAAAAAATACGTCCAAACTGGGTCCAGCTAATTGTTAGTCTACGCAAGCAGACAGTTCCTTTATGGTACGATTGTAATATCAGCAATACAGGGATTGTCGTTTCTTAGGTCGGATAAAAGTGGCTTATTCTAGGTCGACAGATGCCTCAATACATACTCTGCCCATGGCTTTTCGATAATTGGATTAGCTACATCCGCCTATCCGAATTTTTTATTCCGTCTTTCCCACTCATTTGCCCCTTCCAGGCAGTCACACTGAGAGTGGGAGTTTTCTATTTTCGTGTTCCTCTCTCCGCATCCCTCCATCGTGTCATTCGGGCTTGCATTGCTATCATTTGGCGTGTGCCTTGAAACCCTCTGGTTCTAAGGCAACTTGGCTGTTCAAGGGTCGCCACAGAACTCGGTTCAACTCCGTCTTGCACCTCCGCTTGTCACACCGGTGACTGCCAGGCAATTTGTCTACGATACTGTTAATTGATAATTGTCCAGGGTAAAAACAAGCATATGCTAAGAAGAGTGGATCTTACCTATTCTGACTCCAGAGTTCGAGAGCATGGCAGCTGAATATTCCACACATAGAAAGAATATAATATATAATGCAAAAACAGAAAATGAAGGAAATGGTAATCACGTCCCACATCGTGCGAAAAGGCCTGTGAGATAGGTTGTAGTAATGAGGATCGTTTCGGGTCTCCTGATTGAGATGGTGCTATCACAGAATTACAGGAATCTCTATTCTGTAATAACCAGCCAATATTTATTTATCTTCCCTTCCCCCAAAGGGATCAGACAACTAGCGAGGTTCTGTTCCAACCAATTAGTTTTGGCGGACTGTGCAGGTCTACAACGAAAGAGGATTTCGCCTGACTCGTAAACCAGCTCATTCCCTGCGTCTGTCTCTAGCCAATGATCACTAGTCTGTGGTACCTATCCCGAACTAAGCGCGTGTCCGACCACTGTTCAATGATATGCAGCAGAGAAGATGCGAGGCAACCAGCGATTGTGATCTAGAAGCCAACTTTGCATCGTACTCCAATACCTAGGTTTTCAATACAGCAAGTAATGTGCAAAGTGGGGCCGAATGGAGAGTCCAGGGGGTCTCCGCAAACACGGAAGTATGTACTATGTAGGTAAGACTAACCAGGATTTCATTCCTTTGATTCCCATGCCAGGGTTGCACGCGAACGAAGGACTGATCTTAAGAACTGTGCGATGTTGTAGGCTATGGGAAATATGAGAGTATTTTCTGACACCAAGTTATCAACGAGATCGCACTCTGAATTGTTCTTAGCCATCCGGACAGTTGATGAAAACCATGGTTTGTTTCCTAACCACGATTGTTTATGATCCTCACTAAAGTGTTATACATCAAAGGCTCGCAACGTTGTTCCCACGTCTGAGTCCATTCTCTGCAACGCTGCTCCCTTGCCCGAATCCATTCTCCGCCTTCCAGCCCAGACAGCAGTGAAGGCATTGCAAGTACGGTGCTTAAGCATCTTGGCGGATGACTGCAACCGCCTACGGTATACGCTCAGTCGTGATGCCGTGAATCTCTTAGATACTTGCCAGGCTCTCAAGAAAAGCGGGTATAAACAGGAATGGGTAGATCGCTTAGCAGGCAACGAACTGCTCCATAGCTACGCCGAGACTTTGACAGAAATACTCAGCTACAACGATCTTCTTAAGTTGGCTCTCCTTACTTGGCACTTTGATGGATCCTTCAATGGCCCAAAGGCACCGCCACCATCTCGAGAGCTCCTGATATTCTTATCGCCACCAAC
>NW_022476007.1:475089-490986 GCF_009193645.1 Aspergillus pseudonomiae
ACTCCGTCTTGCACCTCCGCTTGTCACACCGGTGACTGCCAGGCAATTTGTCTACGATACTGTTAATTGATAATTGTCCAGGGTAAAAACAAGCATATGCTAAGAAGAGTGGATCTTACCTATTCTGACTCCAGAGTTCGAGAGCATGGCAGCTGAATATTCCACACATAGAAAGAATATAATATATAATGCAAAAACAGAAAATGAAGGAAATGGTAATCACGTCCCACATCGTGCGAAAAGGCCTGTGAGATAGGTTGTAGTAATGAGGATCGTTTCGGGTCTCCTGATTGAGATGGTGCTATCACAGAATTACAGGAATCTCTATTCTGTAATAACCAGCCAATATTTATTTATCTTCCCTTCCCCCAAAGGGATCAGACAACTAGCGAGGTTCTGTTCCAACCAATTAGTTTTGGCGGACTGTGCAGGTCTACAACGAAAGAGGATTTCGCCTGACTCGTAAACCAGCTCATTCCCTGCGTCTGTCTCTAGCCAATGATCACTAGTCTGTGGTACCTATCCCGAACTAAGCGCGTGTCCGACCACTGTTCAATGATATGCAGCAGAGAAGATGCGAGGCAACCAGCGATTGTGATCTAGAAGCCAACTTTGCATCGTACTCCAATACCTAGGTTTTCAATACAGCAAGTAATGTGCAAAGTGGGGCCGAATGGAGAGTCCAGGGGGTCTCCGCAAACACGGAAGTATGTACTATGTAGGTAAGACTAACCAGGATTTCATTCCTTTGATTCCCATGCCAGGGTTGCACGCGAACGAAGGACTGATCTTAAGAACTGTGCGATGTTGTAGGCTATGGGAAATATGAGAGTATTTTCTGACACCAAGTTATCAACGAGATCGCACTCTGAATTGTTCTTAGCCATCCGGACAGTTGATGAAAACCATGGTTTGTTTCCTAACCACGATTGTTTATGATCCTCACTAAAGTGTTATACATCAAAGGCTCGCAACGTTGTTCCCACGTCTGAGTCCATTCTCTGCAACGCTGCTCCCTTGCCCGAATCCATTCTCCGCCTTCCAGCCCAGACAGCAGTGAAGGCATTGCAAGTACGGTGCTTAAGCATCTTGGCGGATGACTGCAACCGCCTACGGTATACGCTCAGTCGTGATGCCGTGAATCTCTTAGATACTTGCCAGGCTTTCAAGAAAAGCGGGTATAAACAGGAATGGGTAGATCGCTTAGCAGGCAGTGAACTGCTCCATAGCTACGCCGAGACTTTGACAGAAATACTCAGCTACAACGATCTTCTTAAGTTGGCTCTCCTTACTTGGCACTTTGATGGATCCTTCAATGGCCCAAAGGCACCGCCACCATCTCGAGAGCTCCTGATATTCTTATCGCCACCAACGTACGATTGCGAGCAGCTGTGCAAGACGCTCTGGGAACGATACAACCACCGACACGCGCGGGAAGAAACATTGGAAGATTTCGGCGCCAAGTTTGTCAGGCTGTTAAGCATTCTTGAGTATGAATTTAGTCTACTATTTTTCGTCCGATAGGCTGTCTAACAACAATCGCGGGTGATATGTTATCTTGAGAATACACCCGGCAGACAAGGTAGTCTGGCAGCCAACTCAGATAGATTTGCTGAATGTAATACTCGTATGACCAGTCGAGCCAAACGGGTTTACTCGAAGTGCGGTGTAAGCGGCTTGAGAGAAACTTTGTGCTGGGAGGGGGTGGGGGTTGTTTGTTTGTACACCCACGGAAGAGTGAATGTTCCAATATAGTGATTTCTACCAACAAGCTTGGTCGACAGTTCGAATAATATTGTCTTACTTCTTTGTACAATGATATTTTTAAGTGTGTTGAGCTTTCTCTCCAGGTCAGACATAATCAGCATTTTAAGCACCATATGAAGCAAACAGGATGCAGCATTCACGGACCATTCAGATACGAGTAGATTATAGAAATAATTCTATGGTATGGCTCTTAAGCCAAGCGGAATGCACTGGCTCCACCTGAAACCGTCCAATGAAACGATGTGTTCTCCTCCGGCCAAAGCCAATCAGAGTGCTTCGAGACTCTTGTCAGTCAGGGTCAAGTGTGTTCGTTCCTTACTTTGGTTTTACACTTATCACAGTCCGAGGAATGAATTGAGGATGCCTCAAATAGATCGTTGAGCAACAAGGTGGAAGTCCGCACGAGTTATGCTAATTCATAAACCAGTGTGTCAATATATACATACGAAATGTTACAATCACTCAAAGAAAAGCAAGACGCATCCATCCACCGACCAAGCTAGGTTTGAACAAGGAGCGGCAACCGCAATCCCGATTGACTCTATCTCAGTTGAAACCATCTTGAAACCCTGGATTGACGTTTCCCCAGTTGTTCCACACCGTGCTTTCGTCAAGTATCGCTCCTTGCGGTAGATAATCAGAAGGTAGAGCCGAGGATGATGGACCTGTGTAAGAGAGTGAATCTGCTTGATGGGACCACACTTGAAAAAGAAATATATGCGTTAGAGCGTGACATCAATTCTGTTTGGACAACAACCGTATTGGGAAAAAATGACTAACTGGCTGTATTCGGAGTTATATGTTCATGTATCTCAGCATCCTCCTCATAATGCTCAACAATATATGCAGTTTCAAAGCATTTTGAATCCACTGGCAGCTGCCCTGCAGGGATGGAGGCCTTGAGGGCCTTTTGATAACACAATAGGAATGTTTGATGGTCCGTGTTTCTCATGCTGAGGCCCTTATGGATGTCGTCCTGCTGCTCTCGAAAATGGCGGTATAATAGATAGGGGCGCGGGAATCCCCGAAGACATTCTGGACAAATAAACCTTATTGATGTGTGCTCAAGAATTTTATTGAGAGTGTTATGCTGCCTTTGCAAGCTAGCCATGGTGGATTGAAAGAAAACCAGGGGCTGGTCGACATGACCATGCTTTAATATTTGGGCTTCAACAGAACTAAATACTTTTTTATATCAGGTTTATTCTGCACACGGCGGGCTTTTGACAATCACACCTGCCAACACCTCCTAGTACTTATGCGTCGCCTGTTATATCGAGTGGACAGGCACCGTATTGATTACCTACTTACGAATACTACGTACAATGATCGGCTGCATCTATACATGCATGGCTACTATTGCTAATAGCTTAAAGCAACTGACCATCCAATCCTTCGACCTAGTCTATTTCGAAAACGCTAACTGGATCCGAAGGTTTGCGAATGGAAATCCGCTTGCGCTCGTCCCTGGCCTCATTTCGAAGTTTATCCAGTTCCTTCTCGTCGAACCGCCTTGCGCGTATTGACTCCGCTATCTGTTCTAAGGCCACAAATTTCCACCCAGCTTTGACAACTGCAGTTGCAGCTGGTGGCCCAAGCGACTTGAACTCATTCCATGGAAGGCGGTCCTGGTAATGGTTGCGATGAAATGTTACCACCAGGTCATCCGGCCCTCTCTCGGCGTCCACGAAGATTAAGGCCTGAACTGTTGTTAGATGATGTGCCTCAGATGCAGATGTGTTCCAGACCTTTCCCTCCTGGACGTCGCATCTACTTGACACTAAGCGGCATTTAATACCACTGCAAAAGGCAATTATGCTGGCAAAACAATCCATTGGTATTTGGCAGGCACCGATGAGAGTATGCAGAAATGAGAAGGCTTGGTAGGTGCAGATAGTGGTATAGAAACCAAAACTATGAATACCATGCTTGGTTAAACTACATAAACCAGAGGCTCTATTTATAACTTCATGAGGCCTGTTTACTGCCTTGCCTAGATCAGTCGGCCCATCGATTCGTTTTAAGACGGTACATTTAGATGTAATACTATGTTGCTGGCATAACATGGAGAAAATAATAGAATAGCAGAATCGATGTGTAGAAAACGACAGTTTCCGGCGAGAGTCAGACAGGTACGTGAAGATGATGAAAAAGCTCCAAGTTGGGTTGTAATTTATAATCACCCAACTTACTACTAAATTTGAAATCATGAAGATCTAACGTGATTGGCAGTTTCGGCCAGATAGGAAACTGGAACCGATTCTTCCGCATGTCAGAACAGAAGTGTGATTGGACGTTCTGGTTCCGGTTTAATCCACCCGACATGTGACGTGTCCCCATTATATAACTTTCAAGGGCACTCTAGTACCGGATATAACTTGGGTTAAAATCACAAATAACCCAACTCCCATTGTTCTGTCAACTAGTCCAACTTCCTTCATTAACTTCTCCTCTCAATTTCACAGGACTTCACCTACCACCCCTCTTAGGTCATCCGTCTTCAAGATCTCAAGCATTGTAAGCAATATGGAGCCGCCACATGTCAAATCACCATATCAGGCAACCATCAGCGCTAGTCGTTGCCAGGGTCTCATCGTCGAGATCAACTCGATGATAGAGATTGCGAAGCATGGAAGACTGCAACTCGATTTCGATCAATATAGCTCTTTAGAAGCAGCAAGTCAGGAGCTTGCTAAAATTGCGTCTAGCTTTGCTGGAGAGGTAAAAGAACTAGTGAAGAGGAGAAAGCATACTGTCATTCTAGAAGGGCAAAAGCTTTTGTCACATGCCGAATCCATGAAATCAGAGTTATGGGCCACCGGCAAGTTGAGAAATAAAACCACATTCATTAGAAATATACAGTTATTCTTCAGACCCCCAGAGGAATCAAAACTAGACAACCCGCCAGTCCGCCAAAGGAAGAAGTTAACTCGCGAGCGATCTGAAAGAATTCGAAACCTAACGCCAGATGGGACAATCACATGGGCCGCTGCTTTTATTCCCAGTGTTTGGGATTCGAACCATTTATCGAAGAGCACTTTCGACTTCGTTGTTGAATTCCTGGATTCGGACCATCCACGTCGATGGCCTGCTCAAGTATACGAAGTGTTGGATACACTAGCAGCTGAGCAACCACTCCAAGATTCGCCGGAATTCAAGAATTTCTTGATGTGTGAGTGGATTCCATGTACGCTGAATTATCAACTAACAACATTTGTTTACTAGCGGTGAATAGAAGTGCAGAAGATGCTCGAGGGGAAGACCAATCTGTAATACAGCAGACTGAGCCAAGGTCGTATGGCGTCCCTGAAGTTCACGGTCAGTAGGTTTCAGTCTTTTGTATCAAACATCCATTCTTACATTCAAAAGGGCCTGCCCAAGAAGTCATCGAAATGGCATTCCTCGTTCCACCTTCCAGGTTGGATGGACTCCTGAAACTCTATCCTCCATCAACATCTCGCCATAGCATTATCCTTACGATTCCTATCGAAGACCGCGTTGCAACAGTGGTTATATCTATACCCCGTGAAGACGCTATCCGATTTGGCTACGAGTCCACCTTGCCTGTGATCTTCAATTCGAACCCCCTCTCTGCGTGATAAGCTTCACTTCAACCAGCATCGCCTCAAACTGACAGTCAACTGGTATGAGCCCCATGTATAAACCACTCTTCCGCATTATCTCCCATTCAACCGCGTTTTGTGGACTTCGGACTCTGATACAATTGAAGAATCTGGACGACGGAGGTGGGCGGAATATTACCAACTGTTTTTTGGGCGATGCCTCGAAAAGTCTGATAGTATAGGCTGTCCAGGTATCTTCAATATCTATCTTTGACGCTTCAAAATCACTTCCAAACTGAACTGCGATTAGCTAATTCGGGTAACGGAAACGGGAAGTATTGATAACGAACGTTATTCATAGCCTCCGTTACTAACTTGTTATTGTCATCCGCAATGTCTTCCGGTATGGGTGTGTAATACAATTTGGCCGCCATAGTCCACTGTAGATAGTCAGATCAAACAAACTTCTGATTAACAAGTAGCACACTATATGTTACCTATCGCATCACTTAAGAAAGGGACGTCGTATAGCTGGCGCTCTTGCAAATATCGAGAGAAAATAGAGGGCAGGAAAGTGAAAATCAAGGCCAGATCCTAAAAGAGCGTCCTCTCGCGGAAAGTAAAGACAAAAAATCGAGTATGGTTTTTCTTCCCAAAAGCTCGATATATATGGATGCGAATATACACCAACACCAGCTTGCAAGAGATAAAAGGATAGTTTACCTCCGAATACTTACTTTTTGGTATTGTCCTCTTCATCTGTGGACACATCATGCGTCAGGCATTTCGATGTTGTTGGGCGTGAATCTCATGAGTGGTTCTCAGAATTTGTCATGTGATACAGTGGGGCTTGGGATAGGTTCCGGAAACAAGAGAACATATTGTTTGGGATCTCATGCTGAGGCCTTCAAGATAGATTGCTGACCAAGAAAAATTAAAGTATCTAGAGTATAAAATCCTAAGTAATGAAGTCCCGTGTCTATTCTTTTTCCCGGCCATAATCTTTGTAGAGTCTTGTTGGCGAAGCATAACTGCTCTCTCACCTTCGTAAAAGAGAAACTAGAATTTCGAAATCACGTGATACACAGGTCTAGTAATAGGGAGTGGATACTTCAGGTGCTCCAGACGAGCGTCTGGAGTTAGGTTTGTTTTCAAATCAACCCAAGTTTAGCTGATCTGCATTCCCCTTCCGTTCGCAAGTCTGGCCGTCAAGTGCTCTAATTAACAGTTGATTAAAATGAAATAGGATGTCACGAGGGAAGGCTAGTTAAGCCCAGCCACTTAAGTTGCCAGTCTTACATCGGTCAGGAGCCAGCTGCTGAGAGCCACAGGTCAGTTCGACTTTGGACGTTTCCAGATCCTCATGGCCTTAATGTGGAGATATGAATAGTATTCAACCAATAATAATTGAACTGCTATAGTGGAGATGATTGGTTGGACTCCCACGTCAAGACGCAATGTATGGGGTAATGCGGTCCATTTCATCTAATGAAGTGGAATATATGCTCTTAATCTCACATATTGTATACATCAGTGATCAAATCAATACTCATGAGTCCTACCTACCTTACGTGAAGTGAATGACAGCTTAGAGGAGGTGCTGAGGTAGCCCCGCTGCTCCCGAGAACTAACACCATGGTTCCAGGGGTCTTAGGACTCCCACGAATAACCCCCATTTTCCTAGGAATGGGGATATTAGCTCCTGAGAATGGCAAGATAGTTTCCAAGAGTATCGAGCATATACCCCAACGCATCGAGAAATTCGGAAAAATTCCCATGCGAGGGTATCTCACAGAATGAGGCCATTTTTGGTTCATTGCTGATGATGACTGGAACCAGAGGCTCGAATACACTTGTCCTCTACAACCCGCCGGTAATGTCGACAGGATTATTGCCCTGCCCTTCTCCAGTAAACCGCCACAATAAACCCCGCCCCCCCAACCCCCCCACCTCCCCTCCCACAACCCCTTTCCTCTTTTTCTAACTGGATAGAGAAGCAAAGCGCGTTAAGCATCTACTTCCTATTCATCAACCCCCGCGCCCAAATCGGACGAAGGACTAAGATCTCGATAAAGGAAAACACTAGACTACGCCCAAATACTTGGTTATATGGATGGTACATCTACGCAGTATTCGGGTTGAGGCCAATGACCCGACACACAATTGCCCACGGGAGAGCGTAGAATATGTTGGATACCAAGGACTGTGCGAGATACCATAACTATGAGA
Source organism: Aspergillus pseudonomiae (assembly GCF_009193645.1). Taxonomy (NCBI): domain Eukaryota; kingdom Fungi; phylum Ascomycota; class Eurotiomycetes; order Eurotiales; family Aspergillaceae; genus Aspergillus; species Aspergillus pseudonomiae. The sequence continues at coordinate 482,649 of NW_022476007.1, forward strand.
TAATACAAATATTCTAGAACGACTCTTACATCTTCTACGCCGTGCTGACCGAGAGGATACTTCCCAACTCATATCCATGATTCATTCTGATGCTTCCAACAAACTAATTCTTAGCACTATTTCTGAGGCTACTGGAGTGAGCGACGATACGAGTCAAGGCGGAATAACCGAAGGTCGGGTTTAGGACACGTAGATCTGCGCAGTGGTCGTGGACTGTTGTGTACATCTGTTGCGTTGAGATCGTTCTTCTGCCCTGGTTGGTTGTATCCATTTGATGAGTGTCTGAACAACGGGTTTTTGAGAGCAGTACGCTGCATCTCAAGTAGTGTTAGCCTTGAGGCCATATCATAATCCATTGTATTAACCTGCCTTCCGTCGTAGTGAAAGTGTGGTTCGAGCGAGGATCGCCAAGTTGAGGACGACTGGGTATGTTTAAGGCGGCGTCCATCCAGGAATAATCAAGCCAGTGCAGCTGTTGAGAGGGCGTATCCAATGGAATCTAATTGCTGTTCTTCTAAAGGGTATCGCGGGAGTAATGACAGCACCATGTCATTAAAGTCGATGAACTGAGACTGAGAGCATAGAGCTGCCATTTCGAAGGCCGGGGGATACGAACCCGCATCTGCCCAGTCCACGAGCCACACAAGGCCGTTTCGGTCCAGAATAAGGTTCCGCGGACTGATGTCCTGGTGGGTGAGAACAAACTCGGTGAACTTGAAGGGCGGAAGGTCTGGCGATGCGTGCTTGTATGCTTTACAGATGTCCAGCTTGTGGTTGAACCAGCCCTCGAATTCGGCCACGTCCTTGAAAGGCCCGGCGCTGTAGTGCGTGAAGAAGCGACCGCGACATGGGCCCCCGCCGATCGGGCCTGGCTCCAACAGCTTGATGGACTGCATTTCAATGATCATCTGGGCCGTCTGCTTCGCGACATCCATCTTTTGTTCATCACTGAGTTCTCTCCAGCAGCCATCAAGCGGCTCGCCGTCGATATAATCCATCACAATATATCCCATGTTGCCAAAATATTTCGTATCGTCCATGAAGTGGAGAGACCGATGGACACGAGGAGCTCGAATATTAGACTTTGATGCGACTAGTTGAAGAATCTTTGCCTCGCAAGGCAGCACATTGCCGCCGCCTTTTAAAACGAGATTCTTAGACAATCGCACCACCGTCGTTTGGCCGAAATCGTAAAGGATCGGAGAAGACTTTAAGAGGTCGATGAGAGACTCATCGGAGACGCAATTGATGTCCTTATCATCCAGCGGGAATGCCCTGTCCGAGGCCTTACTGGCCGGCTGTCGAGATTGTTAGTGCAATATTCACCACCGGAAGAATTGAGGGAGTCAATACATCGGTGAATGGGCGTAAGGGTCCTTCCATATTCCTAATTCTTCGGTTATTTTGTGTAAAGGTCCGTGATAAGGGAAAAAGCTGGGTTCCTATCGAGGTACCACTACAGGAGGGCAAGGGAAAAAAAAAAAAAAAAAAAGGGTAGGTAAGCTGAATGTACAAAACTTTTAACATTGTTTGATGCCATCGTTATCATGGTCGGGCTTAGTCATTGCCAAGGAGCGCAACAGACCATGAAGGGAGATTGATAGGTGGTCAAGCGCCCAGTTAGCGCTTAGGTGGGTTTTCGGCTGACCAGTCTTGTCTCAGCAGTCGCTGGCTTCACCTAAAGGACGTCGGTTGAGATAAGAGCGTATCGTTTTAGGTTTAGATGAACATCTGACTTCCATTGGCTCCCCTCTCTTGCTGGATTCCCTTGAGCGGCACACATAATGAAAGATTGATCGCATTTCCGTCAATGATTAGTCCCTCTACGCGCTGGCCTCAACTTTCAACCTCTAATTATAGCAATTCGGCTTCCCAGGCTTTCATCTATCATATGCACGACGAGTTCTGAAACAGTCCATCATGACGATAGACAGCGAAGCGCTTAGGCTGTTTAGAACGCGATAATATTTAAGGGCACCCGTTCACTGCTCCAAGCCCATCCTTTGACAAACTTCCGCGAAACAGATCCTCCTCGCCTTTCCTTAAACTTGTTATTCCACCTTTTACTGCTTGGGTATGTGTCCATGTTGTTGTGGTGTTATGTATTGAAGAATTTAACGTGTACCAGGACTCTCCGACACATGGTTTGAAGAATGACAAACTTTCATCCCCTCAATTTTATACCAAAGCACCGCCAGACCCAGATTCTGGAGTCACCAGTGCAGTCTCTGATTGCTGTGCCACACAGCAAAAAGGCTAACACAAATCATTGGTGTCTCTACCTCTTGACATCCGACCGGAGCTCTGTCAGAATCGATTGCCAGCCTAGCTACTCCGTCCCAAGTACCATTCTCCCTGGAGGCTCCAAAGCCTATGTAATCATCTCTGAGCTGTCATATACTGTGTCCAAGGATGCTCAAGCACAATTTCTTCTTGGAGTCGCCCCCGGCCTGAAGGTCAGGCATTTTTACGATTTGCTGATCGAGAATGGACGGCACAAATACGAATTCGATTCAAACGGAGTTGGTTGCAGATTTTGGACGACGGATCAGATCAATCTGCTACACCAGCATCGGCTTATCACGGACACGGCACAAGTTACAGTTGCAAAGAACGGGATTCTTAAACTGTGGCCTGATCAGACACCCCTCGAACTCGACCGGGGAGCCTACTACTAGTGCGGATGTCAGCAGGCAGATGTCTGCTTTGTTGTTCCTTGGGTTATCAGGTCACCTAGCTTGCGAGGAACAAATGCGGGCAAGGCAGCATCTTACGCATTCTGGCCAGTTTGGGGATCTCGGACCCGAGCCCAACTCCTGTTCAGATCCACAATACCGTTGAAGATTCGTTTTATATGCCGTGCTATTTTCTGTGTCTTCTTTTTCGAGTATCTTGTCCTGTTTTGTTACGTTTCTACTTGCTGTTAGAAAGATAATCCATCAACTTATGGCTTTGAGCTCATTCGCAAGTATTCTAAGTGACTCTATATCTCGCATGAAGAAGGTCAAGTCCATATATCAAAGTGTAGGTCGATGATCAACCAATACAGTTTTGTTTCAGGACCGAAGACTGGGAATTTATAGTATCCAACGGTACATGTTACTCAGGAAGGTCATCATCTGGGACATCCTCAAGTTCTCGTCCCGCCTCCCAACCTTCTAGCCATTCCGTCAACCTTTTGGGGGGACCAGGTTGATCTGGAAACACTCCATGGAAGTTCTGAATCTTATACGGAGCACCCTTGAACCCGCGTGCTGGATACCAGGTCGGATCGAAATCACACCCTTTCCACTGAGCCTGATATTGCAGCTTTCCCCTCCAGATCCGTGACGCCAAGATTTGCTCCACTTCCCATTCTCGCTCGTCGATGGGGTTGAATATCACTGGTGTGTGAATATCGTTTCTTGAGGGACATCTTCCCTTCTTAGATCTTGGAGCATTTTTCGACCCACGCGTGGATGAAGGGGCCGTCAGGCGGCGCGGCTCGTCAAGAGCGAACCGAAATTGCGGTGCGTCGAGCTCATTTGGTGAGTTTGGCTCGAAAGAGAAAAAATACGAGGTCCCCAACGCGTGAGTCTCGACAGTAAGGATGGCATGCCCAAAAATATCTTGACTGCCGTAAGACTTTGCCGACTGCGCGGACGCTGAGCTATGTAGCAACTTCTTGGAAGCTCCAGAAGATGTACGGTTGGTCAATGTTCCCACAGGTCGAATTGCACGTTTGCGTCTCTTCGTGAGACGCGGGTTCTCTTCCTGGCCAGAGCAGTCAGGATGGTGGTCACGCTGAACAACATCAAAGCCCGGTTGGCAGTTGCGGCGTGGTCGATTTCTCCCTCCAACAATCCGTGCCTGGGCAACTTCGAAGGACTTCCGCCGGGGCGGCTTTGTGATTGTGGATGGGGGTTCTGGACTGGGGGTAACACCTGCTACCTGGCGAGGAGGCATCGGACTTCTCTGACGAACTGATGCTTTCTTTGACTCCGCGGAAAGGGAACTACCTGAGTCTGGATGGTGTTGGTCTTCTGGGCCAGAGTCCACCACACCGATCGAAGGCAGCCGTTGATCGTTTGAAAGGGGGTCCCCCTGACTCAAGGCTGGCATTAAGATATTTTGCTTCAGCTGCAGTGGGCCATCACCCAAAACAACCCGATCGTTTTCTCGCTCCCCGAGAGGATTGTTGGCTACATCGTTCTGTGCTATATGGGTGGACGGGGGAGTCCCACACATATTTATGCTGTGGTTGTCGTGGTGCGAAATATTCGAACAGCGCCCATGGCTTACGCTGGGCTCGTCATGTGAGCCGCAAGGCTGTATGTCTGAGAGATTTGATCAGAACGTTGTACAAAAGGGGGAGTGCTTAGCGAAAGCCCTTACTTCGGGGCTCATCCCCCTCCTGTAAGTCCGGAGATGGAGAGCATAAATGACTGTCGGGTTCTGTAGAGAACCTAATCCCCTCTCGACTTGTTGTACTTCCAAAGGGCCCAGGCTGAACTGTTGTTTTTGGGAGGCTGGAGAGAGAGGGAGACGAAGCCAGGGCTGCAGTGCGAACGTTAGCAAAAACGACCCAATACAGAATACCGATCCCCCAAAGTCGAGACGTACAGAAAGTGGAGGCATCAAAGGTCTCGTTGCCGGTTTGTCCCTGCATGCATGGCCAGAGAGAGTCGAAGGGCGTAAAGTCTACCTCACGGCGTCCATCCAGATCCCTGGAAAAGTGGAGGGTGAGTTCATTGACGCTATTCGGGCGAATGCTTTGTTTGTGCGACCCCGAAGTTGAATGCAAGCAACCTGGGGTTTTAGGAATCGTTGCCACGAGTTGGCGTGTATATGAAAGACCGATTTTCCTTTAATACCGCGATGGATTCTTTTACTTAGACTTATCGAGTTTACTCCTGTTATACCAACACGAATCCTTATCATCCTGAGAGAATTAAATCACGTCCCCAATATGTTATCCACTGCAATTGGTCTACTTATTACTTTAACTTGACACCTTAACAAGGAACAGGGTCCGCCCCGCCTTTGAGTAGGGCAGAGATAGTTAAGAAACGATTTGGATATTTTATTGAAATCTTTTCTCTAGTAGCCATTATGATACACTGAGCGATGTCTTCGAGCCTTTTGAAGTGACGAGAAACGTTCTTCACAGTCAGTACACCAATGATGCCTTTCAGTGTCATGTTGCCGAAGTCCACTCCTGTGACTAAAAGATTTTCAGCAGTCACTGCAATAGGTATTTTGGCTGGGGCGGCTACGACGACTAGATCGGTGGGGGCTTTCACATATGTACCGTCCAAGGCTAGCAAAAACCTGCCCTACAACCAGATTAGTAGATTTCCTACTACTGACAGACACGCTCGTTCAGTTTTGCGGCTAGGAGGCTTAGGAAAACGTAGAGGCCTACCATAATTCCGTCTCCAGTTGTACCACCCTTTCCATCAACAAAGTTGAGAATTTGTAGATAAAATGAGGGGACTTCTTGCAGATTTCGTGAAAGCTTTGTAATTCTTTGAGAGTGGAAATATGTCGGGTGGTAAATGTTGCTACTGTATCCTGCAAATTCAAATTTGCAGGAGCATGCGGCCCATAGACATACTTAACAAGTTGAATAAAGAAAGCGTCTTTCCACTGATGGGTTAGATTTAACTCTAATCTTTTTCTTAGCGAGGTCCATAAGTCCATTGATGGCGTATTTGTCGGCAACAATATAAATTGATATGTGACTTGGTTTGTTCAGTGCTCCACGTAGAGATTGTGGGATCATTGTGTTCACCAATCAAGACCTTCGTTTCTAATATCTTGCCTTCCATACCGGTGGTACCCACTTGCTCCGGGGAGCTTCGGTTTTGTTCTTCGATAGTGAGCTCGGAAGTGTCATCATAGTCATCACGATAGAGATAATCAATCATCTTTTTAACAATCAAAGGGTCACCAGCGATCGCCTCCTGCGATTTATCAGATTAATACAAGGAGAGGTGAAAATTGGTACGTATCCGTTTCCCCACAACTTGTGAGTTGAAGCTAACCTTGGCAGCGGGCGTTGGCAACCCAGCATACTGCAAAAGCCTGATCCCTTACGTAAATCTAACGATATCCAGGTTGTTTGCCACATTGCCCGGAGACTTCTCAGAGTAGAGGAAACTGTTGATGTGTGGGGTATCTTCGGCCTTCTTGCCGAAGATTTTGCAGGTGCTCCACCTACAGCAATGGCAAAAGCCCTTCTTCAGATAAAATTAATGAATACATGGCTTAGGTTCACTCTTATCAAACCCTCAGCATCCATTTTTAAAGGTTAGCGCGACCCAATGGTGCCTTCGTCCGCTTCATATTCTTTGCAAAATTGCCCGAGAGCCGAAGTATGAACTAGAGAGCACTTGACCATACGTTGTTTTATACACCTAGAGTGTAGTCTTCATAAGAGAATGGTGAATTAGGTGAAAATTCATTCAATTAAATTCATTTCCTTATGCGGCAATTATGGGGCATCATGCCAATTTTTCATCTCCTAGGATGCTTTTGACCAGTTTCTCGCCCGAGTTGAAAGTGTCTTGGTCAATTAGAAGTCCATCGATCTGCTCCAGCCACTTGAATTCAGCAAATATGTCGTCCTCAGAGAAGTGGCTGGCGAGGGACATATCATCTGAGCTATCGTCAGAGGTGTCGACAGAGAAACCCTCATCTATTAGACGGATATAGTTCTCGGGAGGTGGTGTCGCCCTCGGATCATTGCGGGCGGCTTTTGAAGCCGAACGAAGACGGACTTCGATCTTTACGTCTTTCAGCAGTGAATTTTGCATTGCTTCAAGCGAGGGGTCCAGTGCGTACAGTATTTGACATCTCGCCGGTAAAAACTATTGGTAATTTGATATCAAGTAGTAAAGCGGGGACCGGAAGAAATGAAGGGGTGAGTAGAAGTTCACGTATGTGAATTTATATAACGAAGAAGAGTTGCAGTTAGTGCATTTCTGAGTGACGGTGCCTTCTGTCTGGACAAACCTCTCTTTACTCTTTATACCCCCTCAACCAATGTTGGCAGCTACCTCAGCTCAATCATACTGGAGAAGGAGATGTGGAGAAAAAATAGTCAGCCTTGATTGACCCTAAAATTAGATCTCACGTGAACCTGGCGGCTACGTCTCAAGCTTCTCAAGTGTTCAATTCTGAAGTGCCTCAGTCAACTCTGCCAAGCACCGATAATAAGACATTATTGGCCTGTTATATCCTGAGGACGTGGTCCATCAACAGTCAGCACGTCACTGAGCGGACAGTTCACGACATTTACATTCCTTGGTGGATTGGGAATATTCTTTCCTGGTATCGCCCTTGCTATCGCGGTTCAGCCTTCTGGCATGTTCTACGGAAGCGAAAGTATGTTATTGATTTCCTCCGCGGTGTGAATGCGTCAGCAGTAGGATTGGTCTTTACGGCTGTGTAACGGCTTTGGGAAATAGGGTACTTGAGTCCGGGGGAACGCGATGGTCAAAGTCTGGCGAAGGAGCCGTGGTGGGTTATTGTCGCCGCTGTTACTTATACTGAGAGTGCGTGGTTCAAGGTTCCTCCTGCGGTCGGGATTTTGCTAGGTGCTATGCTTGGGTTGCGTTGGTATGGAGTCGTTTCACCTGCGTGATGACGAATACAATTGTATAAATTGTGCAGTAAGAATGTAAAAGATGTCGTTTTAGAAAAAGAAAATAACTCGCCTTCGGAGCCAAAGTGGTACAGATTACGGCTACATATAACACTATCCATTCGGCTTTCGTTCTTGAAATCGGCCTCAGAATAAGTAGAAGGACAACTATGCTGAACGGTTGGCCATAGCAGAACCATTTCTTCTCATGTACTCGGAGCTTGCAGACGGACATTTCATGGCAAATCAAATGCCGAATGGCTGCATCTACCCACTGAGCCCGCCAGCCTCTCCAGACTGGACCCAGAAAGATATCGCTACTCTGTCTAGGGTATTCGCAGACACGGTTCCTCCAAAACGGCACACTGCGGCAGAGATCCAAAACTTTCTTTTACAGTATAGAAACGACCCATGGTTAGCAGTGACTGATGTATCGGAATGGGCATATGGAGACCTCCGTCTTGACTGCGAGGAGAATCTCGCTGCCTTACATACTTCGTGCAGTCGGTTCAATATCCGCGGTACTGACTATTATCTCACAATAAGTGCTCTCATTTTTTCATGGTCCCGTCATAAACTCTGTTCAAAAGACAGCTGCCATCATGGGTCAAGTAATTGCTTTCAACTTCATATTCTTCTCCTTCAGCTGCCCGTTTCTGATGAGAACGTGCCTAAGATCTGGACTACGCCTACCGATGCAGTCGCTGGAGT
>NW_022476008.1:0-3022 GCF_009193645.1 Aspergillus pseudonomiae
ACCAGGGCAAAGTCAGGAAAAGATTGGAAGAGAGAATAAAATCTTTGACGAAGCGCAAAAGATACCCTCCCTATTTATTTCATATGATGGAGACACTAGGATAGCTCAATGTGCGATTGAGCCTGCACTAAATCATCTAGCTCACCCAGCTCACCCGGCTCACCCATGTTCTGAACAGGATCACCCAGCTCACCCGCACTCACCCTACAACTTAGCATCGCTCACCCGTAAAGCAGCGAGCCCCAGAGGGCGCCACTGTCCTTTGGCCGAGCTTACACAGTTGGCTTAAGTACGGCTGAGCGGACGGGAAGCCCTGTTCTCCACACCCTATGGTCGTATGTACCGTTTTCCTTCTATAACTGTATTATTTCTACACTGCTGAGGACTTAATTAGGGCTTTATAGGCCTATTATAAACCCCTATAATAAACACAAGGCCCATTATAGGCTCTAGACTCGCGCCCAAAGCCCAACCCACCGTGGGCTTGGGCTGGGGATGGGCTGGGCGAGGATGGGCCGTTAAGAAGCCTAATCCTTACTAAGAGTTATCTTTACTAATACAGCTATAGATAAAATAGACAAACAATAGCTAGTATAGCTGAATAGGCAATTTGGGGACTACCGGCATCTGATAACTGGCTAAGGGGACCAAGCGTTGCTCATACATGGTCCGTATTTAGAATTGTATATTATTTAGAGGTAAGGTCTGGCACGAGAAGGGGAATGTTTATGATTCGGGCGGACGTTGAGAGCTCACGTCGTCCTACTATAGCATCCGTCATGGTAGTTTGGATACGCCTATCTCATATGACGAGGATCATATCGATGTCTACGAACGTGCTTGAGCAATTTTGTAGTACACTGGCGCTATCCTGTAGGCCCTGCTACAAGCATGATTCTCGGCCCCAGCGGACCTTTTCCTCTTTAGTTCGCACAACCAAGGGGGATACGTGGACTTATACTTCCACTATTACGAGTCCCAGAAAACATAGCAACATAAACGCTCGAGTAGAAATACCTTCATTCTTAAATCCTATGGCTCCCGCATTGGGAGTCGGCACAGAATTTGACGTATTCTCGGGCTTAGGACAACTTACAATAAATAGCTACTGAACGCACGCCTTCTACGGTAATCTGGAGCTACTTTCCTAGAAACGATACCTAGCCGACCGGGCCATTACCAAGGTGACCATCAACCACCACTGGACCTGTATCGTAGACGAATTGTGCGTCAGCAACTCGGGTTGACAGCAATGAGCAGCCGTAGCTGACGAATGACATACCAAACTTGGGATGAACCAGATAGCCCTCTTTAGTCAGGTCCCTCGAGTTGGGCTTGACCCACTCCATCAGGCGATCCCAATTAACGCATTCATGAGGAGCGGTAAGGTTGCCAATGGGGCGGAGGCGATAGTCCGCCCACATCATGGTGAGAACCGTAGTGTCACCCTGACACATCACGGCTTCCTTCAGCATGTGGAGGCAGTGAACTGTTAGTGTAGGCTGGTTCAGCAATGTCTTCTTCAACTGTGGAGGAAAGATATTCGAGCCTTACTAGTGTGATCCCTCCATGAGGCTTGTTCCTCGCCCGTCAAGTTGGCAAGCCCGTAGTATTCGGGGTTGAGCGCATGATAGAGATTTTTCTGCTCGGGTTAGCAATGCAACGGGTCATGAAAGATCGCGCCCAGTCTCAAAGAAGCAAAAAAGGACCTACAAGACAGTGGAGGTGGTGGAAGACCATGATGGATCCATAGTAGGTGCCGTCAGGAAGCTGGATCCCCTCCCAATCACGATCCATTTCCTTCATCAATTTAGGGTCTACCCCGATGTTTTGATCTGGAGTAGGATCATGTCAGCAACTAGATATGTGTCTGACAGCTTTTTCGAATAACTCACACTTGAAAAGGTCGTGCCATCCCTCGTCGATTTTCTCACTGGGCTCACCGAAGTATGTGACGGGCTCGCCGTGTCGGTCCTCCCATTGCTCCATTACCCGGGGCTCATATACGATGTATTCAGGATCGACTGGTGTTTTTAAGAATCTCTGCCCAATCTTCCGGTGGCTTTTGGCGACATTGTACGTAAGGCTAACAATGAGCAACGAATAAGCAGCCAGAAATACACCTGAGATGAGAGCAAGCTTCAGGTAGGACTTCCACCGATGAGATCGGCGCGCCTTCTGATGGGATGGAAGGTTTTCATCATGGTCTGGTCCGATGGACTCTGTGCTATCATGCTGTGACAAAGCATCATACTCGGATGACCGTTTGATGAAGTTCAGCGATTTTTCCATCGCGGCAGGTAGGAGGTGTGCAATGGGATTTGGGATTTGGGGCAAGTCCAAGGTAGGCGAAGATATGAGCTTGTAATAAGACAACAGAATGGAGGCCACCACGGGAGGGCACTCACAATGAGTGCAGATCAGGGAAGATGTGATCCATGCAAGCCAACACGCCATTGCTGCGCAAGGCTGCGTTGGGACTTGTTTGTGTCAGCTCCCATGCCTGCAAAGCTGATAGGCCCGTACGATAGATCGCCAATTACAACTAACTGAGAAGAATGCGTTGATCACTGATCGCCATATGCCAGGGATACATGCAGTCAGCGTTACATTGTACCAAAATCTGGATAATGGTTCATGGTCTGTCAATGGTCCCAACCATGCAAGGTGGTTTGTATTTTCCTGTTTCAACTCTCTTGACGCGTCATCCAAAACTGACGTGCTCGGTCAGGCGACGTCTAGAGAACTCGAAAGCTGGTGATAAATATCGGTTGGTACTCTGAGAAAGAATCGCTCATAGGCCTTCTACCACTGCCTCCCCCCCGCCAGTAACCGACATCCATCATGAAGCTTCTGCCACTTGCTTTCGTCGCTTTGCTTGGTGCCTTGGCTAATGCTAGCCCAGTTGAGCCAGGATGTGAGTGTCTGTAGTTCCTTTGTCTTGTGTGTAATATCTAACCTTTGTAGCGCAAAGTAAAGGTATTCGGGCTCCAATCGACGCGGATGAGCTGTATGACAAGCC
>NW_022476008.1:3479-68751 GCF_009193645.1 Aspergillus pseudonomiae
GAGCTGTACGACAAGCCCGTCAAAAGGCTTGACGCCGATGAGCTCTACGACAAGCCTGTCAAAAGGCTTGATGCGGATGAGCTGTATGACAAGCCGGTGAAGAGGCTTGACGCCGATGAGCTCTATGACAAGCCGGTTAAACGGGCACTGAAGGTTTGATCGGGGGTCATATTGATGCTGAGGCACTTCTCCGCATCATGTTTCAGTTCTTGCAATGTCCTTTCGTAAACAGAGAATAGTCAGAAAGGCAGAGGATTCAGTAAAGTCAACGTGCTTCGGTCGCATGACGAATGGGCCTTTTTCCATACCTAATAAATGAAGGAGATTCTCTCGTTCAGATTTTCCCATGCCTCGACATGCCTTGAAGTAAACCGTAGCTGTTCAAGTAAGAGACAAATGTATTTTTTTATTTTTTCTTTTTGCAATTCTCAGCCTCGTCCGAGTAACGAAGCATAAGGAGGAAAGAAAGGATGGTTGTGGTACCGGCAGGGATTAAATTCGTCACCGCATCAAGTCTGCCATCGCTTTGTTTCTCCCCCTTCCCCCAGTGCAACCTCTTAATCTCAATACCCATCCGTCCTGGCCAGCCAGTCCATGACCCCTCCTTCCGCCTCTTGATCCGAATTTCAAATGGCTACCTCTCCGGAGTTCCTCGTACGAGATGCCGGGACCGTGGACGGCGACGACCAGTTCGTGGTCGCAGCCTTCGACGCAGCCATCCCGTATTTAACCTCGATCGGAAGTCATGAGCAGTGGGGGACGACACCCTTTTCGCACCGCGAAGGCTGGGTGGACGAAACTGTACAGCAGATCAAAGATTCCAAGAGTTCTACCCCCCAGAGCGACGCAAACAAGAACGGCGTGTTACGGATCTTCATCGTCGAGAAAGAGTGCCACGCAGACGATCCAGAGAGTGTCGATACTCACCCGGCGCATTATCGAGTCTCGTCCGACCGTCGAAGATACCTCTCCGTTGGCTTTGCGTTCGTGCGGGAAAACTGGATCCCGGGCTATATTGAGTCGCAGAAACATCTCCAGGTACCGGACTCAGAACGGGAGAGCAACATTTATCTCGAAGTGATGGTTACGGATTCTCGGGTCGGTTCGTTGCGCCGTGGAGCGGGAAGTGCTTTGATCCGGGGGATTCGCGACTATGGGCACAAGACACAGAAGAAGGCTTTCTGGCTGGATGGATGGGCGGGGAATGATAAGAAGCTCATTCGGTAAGTACAGTACATCTAGTCGGATTGACTCTTCTCCTCTGGCGACGATCTAACGTTCATTGGAAACACGGTAGGTACTATGAGCAACAAGGCTTCCAGGTGGTCGGGGACTTTAGTCTGCCAAGAGCCAATACGGCGCCATGGGTAGGAACGCTGATGCGGATGGATATTTGAACCGATTTTATGTATTCAGCTCTGTATCATCTCGGAGAAATTAAATGCGTTTCGGCAACTATATACTTGCAGTCTTGCAACCACAGAAGGATTAAACCCCCCACTCCTTTCTCAGCTGCTGTTTCCATACCTCAAAGTCGACCTCCTCCCCATCCACCAGCATCTTCCCCGCGGGGACATTCCGAGGTCGCGGGGGAACATAGATAAAATCCTTGATATGTTTCGGATTGCAGATTCGGATGCCCATGGTCCCCTCCGCAAGCTGTTGGACGCAGGGTGGACAGAATCCGGTGTCGAGACAGATGGGACACTGATAATAATCGTCCAGCGAAGGAAGCTCTTTGCGACATGGGCCGTCACAGGTGAGCCAGAAGGCGTCCTCATCGCCAGGACTGTCATTGTCCATTGCTTCCTGTGGATCACCGACCTGGTATTTTCCCAGGACCTCATGATAGGCAACGGCCGTCACGTTTTTGACATCGCCTGCCGCCACCAGGGCGTTGAGGAGGTCAAGAAACCCTAACACGTCGTTCTCAGGATCATCATCAGAGAGAATCGCAATTCCCCGTTGGATGGATGGCTTGAAGAGAGCCCGAGCGTCCGCGTCACGCCCGCTCAAGCGGTAGTAGATGCCTAAGCAAATCGCGCGCATGCTGGAGACCGTCCACAGCGCCGACTCATCATTGAGCTTCACATGTCTTCCAAGCTTCTCGAGCTTTGCTCCCGCTTCTTCCGCTTGCGCCGTTCCGACTCCGGCCTCGACAGCGTCACAGAGAAACTGTTTGGCCAATGCGACGGAGGCCTTCAGCTTCGCAAAGCCAATCACGGTTTCGTCCTTTGACGATGCATACGTGTTCATGATCCTCTCCCAGCGCTTGACAGCCTTGGCCTGATCATGGAGGAATTCGCTGTAGATCCGAGCCAGGGACATGTCGAGCTGGGCGGCGGTGACCGTCTTAGACGCCTTCCGAGCTGCGCGGGCTGCAGTGCGCCATGCCTCCACCATGAAACTGAGGTTGTCGGTAGCCAATGCCGCATCGGCAGCGAGCACGAAGTAACGCGTGTCTTCTTCCGGGTTGTCCCACAGCGACTGTGTCAACCGTGAAATATCTTCGTCCGGAACCGGTGTGTCGGCTAACTGCTGGAGCAGGTCAATGGTGGCTTCATGGTTGTGAGTGGTACCATAATGTTCCAGAAGCACATTGATACATGTGTCGCAGTAGGGTGTTAGCGCCTGTGCCCTCTTATACGCCTCAAACCGCTTGTCCAAATCCCCGAGCTTCTGATAGGAGTTGCCCAGGCGTTCTAGACAGGTGTGAATACTTCCTTTGAGTTGCAAATTCTCTGGATCAGATTCAATTTGGGCTGACAAGGTCCGCATGATTTCCTCATCAAGGTCGACAGCCTTCTGCCATTCCTGTTTCATGGAATATACGATCGCCATGCCCGCTTTGCTCAGCCACATGTCAGGGTCGAGCTCAACTGCTTTCGAGAAGTACTCCAACGCCTGGTCGAAATACTGCAATTGGCGCAGGACCATGGCGCATCGGCGATGCCAAAGGGCATTCTTTTCAAAATCGCCAAACCCAGCAGCTTCAATGATCTCGTCCGGCGTCGGGTCAAACCTTTCGAGGAAGTTCACCTCTTTGCCCTTCATGAGACTCTGGTAGCTCCACGCGACAGCAGCCACAGGAGCAGCCAACCACATATCGTCCGCGACCCATTTCTTCGTGCATAACATGACGACCGGCTGGAATGTTGTGATGGGATCCGCCTCGGTCGAAGAGATGAACTCTTGCTCTTCCGGCGTTAATGACTCCAACACGTCCTCATCGTCCCACCACTGGCGGACCGCTCGAGTATTGGCCTCCGTGGAGACCCAGCCCCGATAGCCAATCCAGCCCGCGATCACGTCTTCAGATCTCAGCGCCACCAGCAGCATCTTGGCAATATCGCGTCTATCCTCCAGCGAGCAGTCCGAAGCGCGCGTGGTCAGGAGATGGTGAACCCAATTTTCGGCGGCATGACGGAGCATATGCTCAGCATCGTCGGCTTTTGTCGCGAACTCCTTATCGGTAAAGATTCGCAAGAAGGTCTTCAGCACGTGCGCCTTCGCGTTCAGGTAATGGACACCCACAGGGACATGGCTTTCCTCATCGGACACCTTCCCTTCTGTCGGATCACGGAAGAAATCGCCAATGGATGCGTGGCAGAAGGTGACTGTGGTTGTTTCTTTGTGAGAGTCAAAATCCGTAAAGTTCTCGACATCCTCAAAAGCCTCCTGATCACCATCTCTCTCTTCCCCTTCATCCTCCGAGTCATCGAAATTGGTCCGGTTCGTGGACATCATCTGCAATTCCGCCGTGGTGAGCCCATCCTCGCGGTCCAGGCTGAAGAAGGAGGCAAATTGGCGCCGCAGGGCGCCTTCGGGATAGATCATACCGTCCCCTTCGGGTGACTTCAGCTTGAGGATGGACTCTACCTCGGCCAGCGTTAAGGGTTGCCTTGAACAGGTGACCCATAGCAGGATCTCATTGAGAAACTCAAGCTCCTCTTCATTAGAGCTCGTCGAGAAGCTGAGGAGAACATGGCGGAGCATTTCTTTCAGACCCTTGGGTGCTTGGTCCAACGCCTTCCGAATACTGGACTCGTTCCGTTTCTTGACGAGCTCTTGGAGCATGAGGTTCACCCAGAGAAACATCCCCTCCGCTCTGGCCGATAGCTTTTCCACGATCTCCTGACGTAGCTTCGCTGACACTCTTCTCAGAACCACAGACTTCTTGATGCTCGCATGGATGTACTGGTTGATATCTTTCGAGTTCTTCTGCGTCGTGACATAAATGGTCGGGACCTCCACCTCGAGACCTTCCAGCAACTGGTCACTGATGTGAGGTCGGCCAATAACAGCCAGCTGCAGGTGTGACGGCTGGGTAGAATCGTAGAGGTCTTTTGCCAGACGCAGGAAAGTCCGCCGCTCGTCGTCAAATGCTTCATCCACGCCATCGAACAGTATATACACATTGCTGTCGGCGTTGGGGGTTTTCACGAAGTAGTCAACAAAGAGGAGTCGCCATGCGCTTTCGAGGGTGCTGATCGCCTCGTAATTTTCAATAGCGGCGAGGTGTTTCAGATACACGGGGTCATTTTTGCTGATTTGCAACGCGAGGTCGCGCAAGGCCTGGTGAAATGATCTCGTACCCGGATTGTCGTCCTTGAAAAAGAAAAATCCCACCGAAGTCAGTGACGTGTTTTGAACCCCCTGAGGATGCAACTCGAGAAGCAGGCTGATCATATTCGCCACGATGTAGGACTTTCCAGCACCCGGATTCCCCGATATAAACATAACCGGAATATCCTGGGCACGCCACTCATTGAAGATACGTTCATCTCGAACCCAATCCCCGGTGCCCGGGATACGGGCCTTGTTGATCTTATCATACCAGTCCTGAGCAGAATCCGTCTTGGATGGCCGGAGGATCTTGTTGACATGTTCCTGCAATGCCTTTTCACGATCCTCACTGTTGTCTTGCTTGTTCTCCTTCACCGACACCAGCAAAGTGCCTAGCATCTCCTGCACCTCATTCACCCGTAGATTCACTTGGTTCACCGTCATGCCCGTTTCGATCACGGTGGTATGGGTCGAGGTGACCGTGGCCGACATGCCGTCCACCACCCGGCCAGTCCGTTTTGACTCGGTCAGCGTCTCTGCCCCAACTAAATGTGCCTCGACTCTCGTTAGTTTGTCCAGCTTACCCATCGCCCCCTGAATCGCATCGTTGCTGCCGAGCAGGATATTGCGCGTGAACTTGAGCAGCCGGCCTCGGCGAATGGTTTTGGTCGACAGGGCAAGAATCTCGACCAGTGTGACGAGAATGTCGCTGAGCTTATTGCTTAAATCGTCGGATATGGACTCCTGGCTATACGCCTTCAGCCGGATAGTGAAGTCCTACGCGGAATTTAGACACCTTGGCTCGTCATCACCAGTGGATTCCGTAGTCACCTTCAATGTACCCATCAAATCCTGGATCGCATCGTAGGACGCAGACA
This sequence comes from Aspergillus pseudonomiae, assembly GCF_009193645.1. Taxonomy (NCBI): domain Eukaryota; kingdom Fungi; phylum Ascomycota; class Eurotiomycetes; order Eurotiales; family Aspergillaceae; genus Aspergillus; species Aspergillus pseudonomiae. The sequence goes on from NW_022476008.1 coordinate 8,924, forward strand.
CGCCCTTCGCAGCCCCCATCAAGTAGGTGACGGCCCCAAAGACAAGGCTACTCGGTGGGAAGACCATGGAGGCACCACCCGCGGCCAAATCGCCAAACAGCTGCACCGGGATCATGGCGGCGTTAAGAACATCGAAGATTGCGCCCCTCTTCTCGCGGAATTCACGGAAGCTGTTGTTCCTGGCGTCTATCTCTTTGGTGAGATCCTCGACATTCTGAATTTTCACCAGGAATTGCACGTCGAACGGCTCGTCGGTGATCTCCTGGTACTTCTGAATGGCCCGCTCGTAGATGGCGGGGATCTGGTTCTTTGGAACCGTCATTGTTGCTATGCGTCGAGGGAAACAGACGGTCGCTACCTCCACGAAGGCATGATCCAGAGAGAACTACAATGGGAGAAATGATGATACCGGCTTATGGTGGGACACCTGGATTTATAGGAATCGCGCAACTTTGGGCCGAAACCTCATCAAGAAACGAATGGACGGTGGGGTCTGGCCTCATGTGACAATCTTTAGGGAATCAGGCTATGATTCCTGTCAGATTCGGGACATCTGATCCATCCTCTCCGGCTGTCAGCATCGCTTGTACCGATTCGCACTGAACCCCAAGTCACAACGAACCAATGCATGGGCACGTACGCTTCAAGCCTGTGCTGCGGCTGACGAGAGCGGGGTGCTTTACGAGGGGCTGAAAAAGGAAGTCTCCTTTAGGGCTAGAACGGATCATTGGGCTGCTGATAGCTGGTCCGTGGCTTGAGGATATCGGGATGCTATTGGTGTGGCTGCGGTGGGCCGGTATCTAGCTTGCAGCGACCCACGACCGAGTAGGAAATTCCTAAGAGTCAAGACCACGCTTGCTTGACAGACGAAAAGCTAAATAAAGGACTGCCGGTGGATTTGAAAGAAATAGGCTATGGTGTACTCCGTAGATTGGTGGGTATTTCTCTCAGACTGAAGGTCTTGGCCGAAGCCATATACGCTAACCAGTTTCCTACGCAAACCAATCAGGACATCCTACCTCCTTAGTAACTCATGTTGGTATTCGGAATAATCGAGTGTCTCTTTATTTACATATATTAGTTAGGCAATCTAATATCCACGCATTACTAGGTTTATATTCAAGGTTGGATATATCGGCATAGCGATGATCCTCGATGTGAGGTATATATGGGCATATCTGGTGCCCACCCATGAACACGCACCCAGTGACTTACGCTGCGATACTACACAGTTTCAGACTCGCCAATTCATCCAGGTCAGCTCTATCTTTTGAGACTGTTGCGGACGACTATGCTGTGGAGTCTTCAGGGCTGATATATATTTATCACCGGGAAGCGGGATCTGCAGAGAACCCCCGGGTCACGGGTGTGGCTGAACCCTTCTATGGTTTTACTTTCATTTGCCTCGGCCTTTACGAGATCTCCAGAGATCCGCTATCCTCATCGGCCAAGATACACACTTCAACTCCAGAGAAAGACACTGTGACGTCAGGCATGAGCGTGTGGAGCAAACCAGTGGAGTCGGGAGAATTCGGAAGCCAATGATATGAGATATCAGCCTTCAAGAACCGGTTCTGGGATGCCACGCTTGCAGGCACGATGTAAACATCAGTCGAACCCGTGGAGACAACGCTCCGAGCAGGATGATCAGCGACATCATCAACGTCATCGATCGTCTGTCGGAATGTCGGTGCTCTGGTCGATTAAGCCCACGTTTGTAGGCATACAAGAGCTGGAGGAGGCCCACCGCAATCCGCGTTGTTCACACTCGACTCCTAGTCAGCTTCATCCCTGCACATGCCCGGATGTACTTTCCAGAGCAACAAGCAACGCACGCGGTCCACGCCGAGACCAGTCTGTCCTCGGTCAATGCCACCGACAGTGAGTCCAACGCGCCCCTGGACATCGCCGACGAGCTCGCAGAAAAGCAAAGCGAGCGCTCGGATGGAAAGCGCGAGCTGAAAGAGGCCGACTGTTATGAAATTCTGGGCTACTCATGGCCGCGATGGAAGAAATGGACCTATCTCGCCGCGGTCGCCTTCGTGCAAGTGTCGATGAACTTCAACACCTCAGTCTACCCGGCAGCCGTCAAGCCGCTCTCCGAGGCGTTCAATATTAGCGAGCAACACGCCCGGACGGGCCAAATGGCTTATCTTGTGACCTACTCCATAGGTTGTGAGCTGTGGGCGCCATGGTCGGAGGAGTTCGGTCGCTGGCCGATCCTCCAGCTCTCCATGCTCCTGATCAATATCTGGCAACTCCCGGCAGCCCTTGCTCCCAACTGGGGCTCTCTAGTGGTCGCCCGTGCATTGGTTGGACCTCCCCCTTGGCAAGCAAGCGTTCAAGAATTGGGTGAACTGACATCGCATAGGGTGGTATTTCGACTGCGGGTGGCAGTGTCACTCTCGGCCTCATTGCCGATATCTATGAGTCCGAGACGCAGCAGTTCCCCCTTGCATTTATCGTCCTATCCTCCTGTATTGGTACCAGTATTGGTGGTGTGATCGGTGGGCCAATTGCACGCTGTAAGCAAGCATTCCCTTCTCTCTATCGCTGGGTACGGCCCCTTGCTAACCAATGGGATTGACACCTATGTAGTCCTGGATTGGCAATGGTTCTTCTGGATTCAGCTCATATTTGGAGCAGTAACCCAGGTCATCATCTTTTTCATGCCCGAGAGCCGTTCCACCATCATTATGGACAAGGAGGCGAAGCGCCGCCGGAAGTCAGGAGAAGACCCGAACATCTACGGGCCCAACGAGCTGAAGGTTCCTCGGATCTCCTTCAAGGAAGCCGGTAAAATCTGGATGCGACCGTTTCACATGCTGTTGCGCGAGCCCATTGTCCTGTGCTTGTCCCTTCTGTCCGGTTTCTCCGATGCTCTGATCTTCACCTTCCTCGAAAGCTTTGCCATCGTTTACGAACAGGGATGGGGCTTTGGTACGCTTGGGCAGGCGTGGGCGGTGATCCCCATCAACGCGGCCTACTTCATCGCGTACTTCAGCTACTTTCCCTGGTTTATGCGGGACGAAAAGCTTCGTCTCCGACACGGTGATGCGGCGATTCCACCCGAGCGTCGTCTCAAGTGGCTGCTCTTCCTGGCACCGCTGGAACCCATCGGGTTGTTCGGTTTTGCGTGGACAACATTCGCTGCAGGCGACTCGCGCAACGTACACTGGATCGCGTCGATGATCTTCTCCGCGTGTGTCGGGATTGCCAACTACGCAATATACCTCTCCTCGGTAGACTACATGGTCGCCTCCTATGGGGTCTACTCTGCCTCCGCGACCGGTGGTAATGCTTTCGCTCGGGACCTTCTCGCTGGTATCTCAGCCATGTACGCGACGCCCATGTATAGCAATGTTGGCGACGAGTGGCATGTTCAATATGCCAGCACCATTCTGGCCTGTCTTTCCTGTTTGGTCGTCATTCCCATCTATATCTTCTATTGGAAGGGACCACAAATCCGTGCGAATAGCAAGTTTGCCGCCACGCTTGCTGCTGACCGATCGGAGAACAACGGCCGGCGCGTGAGCCAGATCAGCGCTGAGCCCTGATCCGGGGGTAAGCGGATACGAATGCATGTAAAGACTGTATGAAATAGCGCATGTTCTCTTTCTTTAGAACTTGTATATATGAATTATCATGAAGGACTGAATTTCAAATATTTTATGTGCTCTATGATGACACGTATGAACTTGGTCATTAGGAGTGTCAACCCATACCAGCCCATTTGTGAAGTATGTCAATCTTCAACTTCAATATGTGGAGCTGTGGCCTTCTATACGAAATTTCGATATGTACAACATTTGATCAGGGATCTTCTCGACGAAGTCCAGTCAATATCATTCGAAGTCCTGGATACTTCCGATATATCAGCGTGGACTCAAAGTATCCCAGGAACTACCCCGTCACTACTTATTCACGGCGTAACTTATTCACGACCCGTTGTGCTAACATGATCAAACTATTGGCGTTAAGGACATCAAAGGTAGTCACCTCAGCCCCCATCTGAGCCTTGATCCAATTCCGCAGTTCCACCATGGAGAGCGAGTCCAGCCCATAGACCGAAAGCGGTTGCCCAGGCTCAATCTGTTGGTTTTCATTATAGCGCAACATCCGCGCCAGCCGAGTGGCGAGGATGCTTAGACACGGTTCGTGTAGTTCGTCGGCCGCTGCACCAGCGCGAATCATCGCGTGGAACGATTGGAGTGCGGCACCGAGTTCATCAGTTGGTTTTCCTGCATTGGCCTGAGAGTTCGAATTCCCGACAAACAGTCCACGGAAGCGAGGATCAAATCGCAGGCCAGATTGAGCTGGGTCTTGAGGCACCGTGAGTCCAGTTATGAGTCGAGTTGGGAATTCTGAGCCCCCTGAATTTGGCTGGTGGGTATGCTGAAGAAACTGTTGCCGGAGTGAAGTATCGACCATGCAATGGAGCACACGTTCAGGGATGCCAATCAACTCCTTGGATGCTTCATGACGCCGACTTAGGTCCTCTGATTCTGCCACAACTCCAACGTCTTCTATCACACCCAGGTTAATTGTCTGGGCGGCAAGCCCCATGGAGCGTCGATAACTAGCGAAAGAGTCAAGGAAACTGTTGGCAGCGGCATAATTTGCTTGGCCTGGGCTCCCCACCACGCTGGAGATGCTAGAAAGGAGGAGGAAGAAATCTAGTTCGCGGCCAATTTCGATGGAAACATTGTGCAGGTTCCATGTGCCTTGGACCTTCCCCTCAATAGATTCGTGAAACTCGTTGATCGTCATCAACTCATAGGGTCGGTCACGCAGGAGCATCACACCCTGTACGACACCCTTGATGGGGACAGGGGCTTGGAGAAAAGCCTGTCGCACGTCACAGATGCGTGACACATCACCGCGGCAGTCATATACATTGCATCCAAGCGCGTGACAATTGGAAATGACTGCTTGAGAGCGAGAATCCGCACACCCGCTGCGAGACATCACCACTAAATGGCGGGCACCTCGCTGGGCAAGGTGCAAGGCTAAGCTACCACACAAACCTTTGAGACCACCTACAATGAGGTAGGCAGATCCGGTATTGAATGTTATATCCTGACGCAGAGGGCGTACCGGTGCTGACATCCCCTCCGCAGCAGCCATTCCGTCAATCACAACCTTCCCAATGTGCTTTCCACTACGCATATAAGAAAAGGCCTCCGCAGCCTGCGTGATGGGGAAGGTTGTCATTGGATTAATAGGGTGAATATGGCCTTTGCTTGCTAGATCAAAGACACGGCGAAGGATACTGGTGCTGGGGTAAGCATATCGACCCTCAATGCAAACCAAGGGAACATACCTAGGCAATTTCCGTAACAGTCGTGGATGGGAGAGATCTACAGCACGGAATGAACAACCCCGGTCGAAAGGCTCCATGGATAGAGTATTACGTTCCACCATATCTCTCTTGCCAAGTTCAACCAGAGTCCCACCCGCGGCACATACTCTCCATGTGGCATCGAGCAAGTCTCCCGTGATCGAGTTCACGATCACATCAATTCCCTTCCCATCGGTGGCCTTCATGATCCCAGCGGCAAACTTGGAGCATCTGGATGAGAACATGCGTTCATACGGGATCTTGTATGTGTCATGTAGGAAGCGACGCTTTGCATCACTACCAACAGTCACATAGATCTCCGCTCCGACATACTGAGCTAATTGAATACAAGCAATTCCAACACCGCCAGACGCAGAATGAATAAGGACCGACTGTCCAGGTTGCAGGTCTGCCATATCAAACAAGGAGTAGAGTGCCGTACAGAAGGCTACTGGAATTGTAGCTGCCTCGCTGAAGGACATCGTGTTTGGGATACGATGTGTGAAATCAATTGGCACCTGGATGCGGTTGGCGAAGGCTCCCTTCTCCATAAAGACGACAGGAGTGCCGATAATAGTTTTATCATCAATGTTAGATCCAACTCGACGGATGATGCCTGACCCCTCCAAGCCGAGTAGACGCTCATTCTCGGGTACTATGCCCATCGTAACAGCAACGTCTTTGAAATTTAGGCCAGCGGCATGAATCTCAATTTCAACATGATTGTCAGGGAGGATCTCGTCTGGTGTTTGGACGAACCGTAGGCCTTCTAGAGTACCGAGTTCCTCAGCTACTAGACGTGTGATAGGACCATCGGTGGACAGTGAGGTGTGCACAAATTCCTCCTTCCACAATTTAATCTCATGGTTTAGAGGATGATAGGGTACAACCCGATGGATGTGTAGGATACCGTCTTTCTCCACATATTCGCTATCGCTTACCAAATCAGCTTGGCGCATCTGGAGTTGCTCAAGAACCAGGGGAAGAGCAGCAGCCAGTGCCGCTGATGCATCTTGACTTTGCATATCCAAGGTCATTAGTGTGGCCGCGGGATCCTCGGATCGGATTGAGCGGAAAAGCCCAGCAGCTAAGGCACTACCTGGCTCGGAGGCAGACAGTTGGCCGCCTCGAGTGACCCAGATAAGTTTACAGCCGCTGGTGATGAGGTGGCGCAGGCACAGCCATTGTGCCTCATTAATGTGGACAAGAAGGGGCGAGTACAACTCGTCAAGAATAAGGACAGGCGCCCCGGCCGGTACGTTTGCAGTCATATATTGATGCTCGGTGACTTGCCACCCTGCTGCTGTCAAATATTGTTCCACTATACGCGGTAGGATAGTATTCTCCTCCATGTAGATGATATGCAGCTGCTTCGCTACTGCAGAAGCGCGATCTGCAAGTACTCGTGGTCTGCATAAAAAGGTTGCCCATGGTTCGGATGGAATGGAGAGCACCTTGGCGAATGTCACATTCTCAACCACATGAACCAACGAGGATTCTGACTCCGGATTAAGGCTCGTCTCTGCGTAATCGGTTGCCAGTATATGACCATCAAGTGCGAGTAGGTCTTTCAACGCTCCCACTACGGCGACTGACCTGGGAGGCAACGGCGAGACGGCCTTGAGTATGATCAAGTCAAAGCTTTCCTGATTCTCCACACCCAAGTGGCTACTTTCTAGATCCAGAAGCTGGAAGGAGGTATTAGCTTGATCGCGGTACTTCGATTCCACACCAGAAAGATTTGTGGCATCGCGGGCCAGATAACGGTATTGGTATTGCAACTCAGCGCCCGTTTCCAGGGATTGAAGCCAGACGCTTCTGGGTTCCCGAGTTCCCAAATCAATCTCAAGCACATTCAGGGAGGGCTTTTTGTGCATCATTAAATCCAGAAGCACTGGAGTGAGGTTCGTGTGCCCTCGTCCAAGTTCCTGGATGGCCTTCTCATTCAGCGTGGAAATATCCGCCTTCAGGACATCCTGGGTGAGGGTATGTCGATTTACCGGATCAATTCCTAGATCAATCCTATGACTCGATAATCCGGTCATTCGAATCAGTAGAGCGCCACTAGTTGGATCATATACGGAAGTATTTCCAAGATAGCTCTTCTCCGTATCTTCTCTGCCGCGCCCAGAGTAATAGCTGGAAGCAACCGCGATGCCTGCGTCTGGTCGATGAGTGGGGTTTATAATAAAATCATCCACCATGGCGGGAATTAGGGTCTCAGCCATTCTGCTGCGGTCTCCAGCGATCGCTGCAGGTACAACGGCCCGAAATACACCGTCCAGCGCAGCGGGATGAACGGGATACAAAGACTGAGGATCATGAGCTGAAGGAGGGTCTGCTAGTGTGATTAACGAGCGAGCCCGTCGCTGCCCAAAACGCGATTCCACTTTCTCCAACAGGTGGAATGCGGGACCATAGTGGTACCCAAGCTCAGCGCAAGCCTTTGTCCATAAGTGCCCGGGAGAGGCATGCTCGAATGGTGCAATATCTTTCTCATCAGCCGGGTCAAGGACAGGCTCTTGGAGCCGGATCAATCCAGCTGCATGTTTTGTAATGGTACCATCCCTACGAGAAGATATTAAGAACTCAAACCAGTTCTCATTGCTTCCCGGGAATGGGCTCATTGTCAGATAGATCTCGCTCTCCACCTCTTCTTCCAAAACAAGCGCTGCATTGAATCGGACATTGCGCAATTGGTAACTTAGCTCGTTGGAGAGTGGGAATGGATCGTTTGGTTTACGCATGCATCCGGTCTGGTACATTGCCTCGACTGCCATTGCGATGTATCCTGATGCGGGGAATACGACGTCGGTCCCGATTCGATGATCCTTCAACCACGGGAGAAGACTGAGATCCATGGTTTTCTTAAATGTGGGATGGAGCCACGATGTGCCAAGGATTTTACTTCCCAGCAAGTCATGATGAACAAATGGGCGAAACCTCCAGTCCTTGCTAGCTTGTGTCTCGAACCAGTAGGGTGTGGAATGGTCCCAACAGTAGTTTGGCAGGTCCACGATCACCATGGGACGGGTTTCTTTGCTGTCTGCAAGCACCTTCTCAAGGTCAATGGGAGCACCCGCCAGAAAGAGTTGGCCGGCGACTGCGAGCGTGTGATGAATTGAGTCGGAGCCTCGGTTCAGTGCTGAAAGATAGGGAATTTTGGCTGCTGTCCCCTCAAGGGCCCTTTGAATCTGTGTGATGGGTCCTTTAAGCGCACCATGAGGCCCAATCTCAACCAACAAAGTGGCCGACGACTTTCCACCTAACATAGCACGAGCCGCATCCTCGAAGCGAACAGGAGAAGTCATATTCCTCTTCCAGTATTTAATGCCCGGACAGACCTCTTGCTGGGATCCAGTGACTGAGGAAAACATTGTGACGTCGCTAGACCGTGGGGATTCCTGCGCGATTGATGGGAGGTCCCGGTTGAGCAGATGCTCATACATGTCACCAATTGTCTCCATATATGTGGAATGGTACGCCAGGTCGACTTGGAGCATGCGAGCAAACACTCCACCCTCCGTGAGTCTGACTTTCACTTGCTCGAGCACCGAGGAAAGCCCAGATAAGGTCACGCTTGCAGGGCTATTGTAACAGGCAATCTGGACCCCTTCCAACCCATCCAGGTATGGCGAGACCTGCTCTGCACCCAACCCCACCGCGAGCATCCCGAGAGGCAGGGTGTCGTTTGGTTGCCCTGTCTGAGACGCCATGCCACGATGGTATGCGACAACGATCGCTTCAGCATCGGTGAGGTAGCCAGCCGCGTACGCAGCCGCAATCTCGCCCGAGGAATGCCCAAGAACACTGGTTGGCGAGATCCCCCAACTGCGGAAGAGTTCGACCATTGCTATCTGCAACGCAGTGACCAGTGGCTGGCTCAGCTCCGGATTTCGGATATGCTCAGGGCTACATGGCCTGGTCAATTCGTCATACAATGACCACGTCGGCCTGTTGGGCAGACGATGCAAGACCTTGTCCAGCTTTTCCACACACCTCCTGGCCACCGGAAATGATGCCAGTAGCTCTAAGCCCATCTGCGGCCATTGTGCTCCTTGACCGGTAAAAACAAACCCAACATTCACGGCATTGACACTCTTTTTGCCATAGACCACCCTTGTCGGGTCGATGTGTGTGAGATTATCGGTGATGAGGTAGCCTCTGTGGAAGTGCTGGCTTCTGCGTACACCGAGTGTGTAGGCCACATCTCGGACATTCAGGTGTACGCTCGGGCTGGCGCAATGCTGAGAGAACTCCTCAATGTAACGTTTGAGGGAGCTCTGGTTGTTTGCCGAGAAGCATAGAATATATGGTTGCTGGGCAGCAGCTTCGATCACAGCACAGTCCAGACTAGGAGGTGTGTAGGATGTTTTGTGCGTTGGGCAGTAATCCAACTGAACAACTCGCGGCTCCTCCAAGATTGCGTGGGAGTTGCTGCCACCAAATCCAAAGTTGTTCACCCCTACACGTCGAAACGGGACGTCCTTGGGGAAAGGGATGGCACTGCGACTAACCTTCACCTTCAGCCCGCTGAAGTCGACTGTCTGATTTTAGCAAACTCTCTCAGGAAGGCCCCTCCACGGCATCTGACTCACTGTTGGGGTTAGGCGTTTCGAAAGTCGGATTTCCTGGAATGAGCCCGGTTTCCAAGATCATGATGGCTTTGATCAAGCCGGACAAACCCGCAGCAGTCTCCGAATGCCCGATATTACTTTTGATCTAAGAAGCCGGTCAGTGCCTGTTAGAAAAAGATACGATCTGCGTACCGATCCAATGTGCAGTGGTCTATCATGCGCCCGGGACTCTGCAAAGACCGAGGAGACGCCAGCCACCTCAACTGGGTCTCCAGCCAATGTACCAGTTCCATGGCATTCGAGGTACGACGTGAGAGAAAAGTCAGTGATGTTGGCATTCTTATATGCAGTGCGCACCGCAGCGGCCTGGGCATCAGCGCTGGGAGACGCAATACCTGGGGTGCGACCGCTATGGTTATTCGCGGTCCCTCGAATTACCGCTCGGATTGGGTCTCCAGCTTGTACGGCATCATCAAGCCGTTTCAAAATCACTGCATTGATTCCTTCGGCCTTTATATACCCGTCTGCCTTGGCGTCAAATGTGTGGCAGCGTCCGGTTGGCGAGTGGGTGTTTCTGATCGGCCCAGCTGCACCAAGTCATCAGTTGCTGAATCTGCCAGCGTTTATGTTTTACTTACTGTCACAGCCATATTCGGGGCTATCCTCTATCAGCACGTCTCTTGAATGAATATGTTTATGCGAGTATGGCTCACTGTAGGACCAGATTGGATGCCGCGATGACGGCTCCGTCAATCTCGCCGGTTTGAAGGAATTTGCATGCCATGTCTAGCGCTACCAAGGAGCTGGAGCAAGCGGTATCAAGGGACATGCTACTTCTGTATCAGCATCGTTGTACTCGGAAAATCGTGTGCAGCACAAAACTATACCTAGGGCCTGTAATACCCAGGAAGTGACTAACGCGATTGCTCAACATTGTGCCGGAGCCACCAATGCCCGCATTGACTGGTCTGGAGTCTGGATCCCGTGCGAACACGTCCCAGTAGTCTGGCGGAGTATCAGCATGGAGTTGCTATCTTAAACAGGGGATGATATTTCAATACCTCCAGGGTGACCTCCGACGAAGCAGCCATACCTTTGGCCCGCTAGCGACTCTAGTGTGAGGCCGGCATTCTCCAATGCTTCATAGATAACCTCCAGTATGATCCGTTGTTGAGGATCCATGGCCGTTGCCTCCTGCGCTGAAATGTTAAAGAATGATGCATCAAACTTCGCTGGATCGACAGTTTCCATAAACATGGCGCCGGGAGAGCGCATTGTCTTCGGTCGATCAGACCCATCATAGAAGGCGTCCAGGTTAAATCGTGTTTCTGGGACCTTGGTGTCTGCCACACCTCCTTGCACCAGGAATTCCCATAACTTCTGCGGGGAATCGCTGTGTCCCGGTAATCGACATGCCATGCTGACAACTGCGATCGGCTCCTGCATGGATCGAATGGGTCCCCCCGACAGGGAGGAGTCCGAGGTTTGTGGTGTCATAGCCATGATACAAGAGGATATGATATGTGAGATACAATGCTTGATCGAGAGTTGAGGTATCTTGAGGTGGACAGGTAGATAAACAGGCACTGCCCATCACTGTATCCCACTTCGACTAGTTCCATTCGCCATTTTCTTGGCAAATCCCTTGGCTTGCTTGGTTTCATCAAGGATCTGCATCCTGACATGTGTGAAGAACACTCCGCGCACGAGGATTGGCCATGATATGCATCGCTCGGAGGCTGGATTCCGCGCCTTGTCCTCCGACTAGAAGTCTTAACGTTGAACAAGGCTCAGCCACCAGATATCAGCCCTTTCGACCGATCTATACAGTAGCCAGTTGCAACGACAAGAGTCGAGCAAGATACCCCGCCATATCTCGCGCGGGGTTCTCGCGCTGATAGTCCATACTAATGCAGGAGGCAAGGTTCTCGGTGATTGATTCCCGAAAGGATGATCTTTCTCGTATTGGCTCTCCACTCTTAATGCTGAAGAGTGGAGCTTGTCTCTGGACCTCCGCATTCGCCCGACCCATTTCTCCATCGTAGCATCTGATTGCCACGGTTCCGATCTGACGAATTGTTCTCTCGGGTACATGGGCTGGGGGCGAGGTCTACGCATCAAGTCACCCGCCCCGGAATTCAAAACACGTATACCGCGCCGAGATCTTCCCGGTGCGCTGACTTCTAGACAAAGTAAAATAAGTAGATATCAATAATGGTCACGGTGTTACTGTGACTTGTAGCTGCCGGCCAGATTCATCTGGTTATACAGATTCTCTTTATCCACATCGCCGTCCACCAACTGTCGGAACAGGCCGTTTCGGGACTGCATCAATTCCTGGGGAGACCCGAATTCCACCGCCCTTCCTTCATGGAGCACGAGTACGCGATCAAAGTCGGCGATCGTTTGCAGACGATGTGCGATTACAATAAGGGTCGGGTTCATTTCTCCGATCTGCGAGCGAATAGAGCGCTGGATCAACTGATCTGTGCCGTGATCCATCGCAGATGTGGCTTCGTCCATAACGAGCACAGCTGGGTCTGACAGCATTGCCCTCGCAAGGCAGAGAACCTGGCGTTCACCACAGGATAGATTGGAACCTCCTTCAGACACGGGGGTGTGCAGCGCCTCCGGCCTGTCCCAGGCGACCCGTCGAAGCGCCTGAACTAGCCAACGATCGGAATATTGGTCAAATGGATCCAGGTTGGATCGCACGGTGCCCGTGAAAAGAATGGGGTTTTGTGGAATCATCGCGAGTCTTCTACGTAGATGATGCAACTTCAGAGTGCTGATATCGATACCATCAATCAAAATTGCCCCCTCGCGCGCCTCGAGGCACCGGAGAAGTGCCAGGGCAAGCGAGGATTTGCCTGCTCCGGTTCGTCCAACGACTCCAAGGCGTTGTCCGGGTTCCACGGTAAAAGTAATATTGTGAAGAACTGGCGAAAGATCCGGCGCGTAGGCTACGGTTAGACTCCTGACAGACAATCTCCCCTGCGTCGGCCACCCGTCGGGAGCATTTGCACCTCCACTATTTTCTGTGGGCACCTCAATATACTCCATGGCTCGTTCCACTGCACTGAAATCCATCTCTGCGGTCGCATACGTCCGACTTAGCATGACCAGCGCATGGCACAGATGGTTGGTGAAAACCAGGGCAAACCCGGCGAAAGAGCCCGTGATGGATTCGCTCGTAACCACGAAGAAAAGGGTGCATAATGAGAAGAGCGTGCCCAACACATTGATGCGAAACGTCAGCCATCGGTTGAGCAGAAATAAATACCAAGAGGTCTTTGCCTGTTGGTCAATCTTTGCATGCATCACAGTGGTATAGTCTTCCGTCCGGCAGAATGCATGGATCGTGCTGAGCCCTTGTGAGGACATGTCAAAATGCTCATATACCGTGCCCCTTGTGGTTGCCTCGAGCTGCTTAATTTCACAGACCGCCACGACGTATCGCTTAGTATACCAGATCACGGCGCAAAGCAGAATCGCAGCGATGATTGTCAGCGTCGGACAAACCAGTACTGCACCCATGATCACACCAACACAGTCCATGGCAGCACTGAACAACCCAATGAGATCCAATCCGAGTCGTGAGTCAATAAGATAAAAGTCCGAAGCGAACAGATTGACCAGGGTTCCTAGAGGTACCGACTCTAGCCACTGAAGTTGTGCCCGTAGAATGGCATTCAGTGTTTGGCGGAATAGCCTCGTTGCGGCGTGGAGTGACACATCAAACACAAGGTAGCATCGCAATGTTCCCATAACACATGCGGCGCCTGCGATAATGATATAGCCAAGCGTGTGATATGCCATTCTGCGAGGGTCTGGTGTGGCCGTTGATCCGCTTTCGGTCCACAGGCGCACCCAGGAGTACTAAGTTCACAGCATTAGCCAAGTGAGTATAACCACATGATCAATTGCAGACGTGTCAGGGTATATACCAAGCCAAGTAAAAGACCATTATAGGTAATATAGCACCCCGCTACCACAGCCCATGGCCTCCACCCACCACTGGTCTGAACGTAGTGTTTTAAAATGTCTCGTTGAACGAGATTCTGTCGTGGACTGCCATCCTGCATGTAAGCACTCCCTGTTCCCTTCCCGGAAGCTGATGGGTCATTTGAAGGTGGCGCTGGTATCGGGTGGGACGTATATATCTCATGTCTGTGTTCATTATCTGGTGTATCTCTATTCTGCTCGCGGCTGTGGTCCAGTAGATGAGATGGTTTTCCTGCGAATGCAACTGTGCCGTTATCGAGAGATACAATGTACGTAGCTTTAGGGGCACAGAGCTGAACGTGATGGGTCACCAAAATTCGCGTTCGGCCTGCAGCAAGTTTTCCAGTCAAAGCATGGATCAAGATATGCCGCGCGGTGTGAATATCCACAGCACTGAAAATGTCATCGAGAAGCAGGATGCCCGCCCGAGAGTATAAGGCTCGCGCAAGGGCGACGCGCGTTTTCTGTCCCCCACTCAGTTTACAGCCATTTGGACCGATATCAGTCAGATCGCCATGCTCCAGATGCTCTAAGTCCTTTGCCAATGCGCAGGCATACAGCACAGATTGATATCTTTCTGGCTCGAGAGGCAGGCCGAAGAGAATATTTCCCCGTATGGTGCCAGCTTCATTCCATGGAAATTGGGGGACAAATGCGACAGCATGGTCAATTACCCACGTCCCTCGTGCAGTTGCCATCTCTCCATATATCTCATCATATGAAGCTGGTACCGGACGTCGCAGGATCCCAGACTGTATGCGGCATTCACCCAGAATTGTCCGTAGAAGCAGGCTCTTCCCCACTCCCGTGGCACCAGTCACGATGCTTATCTCATTCGGTGGGAAGCTGGCCGTTACATCGTGCAAGGTTCCTGAGTGCTGAGCTGGTTGGGAGGTTTCATAGCATATAGTGGCGCCTTGAAACTCTATATGTTCTGCTGGAACGGTGGTCGACGGGAGCTTCTCAGTTGCAAGAAACTTGCCGATCCTCCTTAAGCTGATCCTGGCACCCACGATCCCAGACCACAGGTCCGGAATAAGCCCCAGGATGAACTGCATGTACCCCAACAGGGACAGAGCGGGAAACGCCACAGAGGGAGTCAGACTCCCATGTATCCATGTGTAGATCCCGATAGCCGTTGCCGAGACTAGAACAGGTCCTACGAGATGGCACGCCAAATTCATCACGTACCAGTGGAACGCCGTGCGGTGTTCCTGCTGCCCTTGGTCCAGCAGCTGGTTGATTTTGTCCTCCCATTTTTGTTCCAGCGCGGCGATCTTGACCTGTCGGATACATTGTAGGGCCTCTGTCAGGGCAGCCATCTTGCTATCCCGAAGACCGGTCAAGGCGCGCTCCGCTGCACCGTACCTCTGCAGAAAGGTCCGGTGCAACGGCATGATGAAGAGCAGCGTGGATAATCCTCCCAGTAAGCTTTGCCATCCCAACAAATGTGCCAGCATGGTACTGGCGACAATAAGCTTCATTGCCTGTAGGACGTTCGAATAGAGAAATCCTGCCACGCCCGCAATGCGCTGGGTGTCCATGGAGATCAGATTTGTTACGCTTTGATCGCCGAGACTATCTTCAGCCAGTTGACGATGACTGATGACTTGGTTGTAGAGCATCGCTGTCACCTGCTGTGTCATGGGAACCGTGATCTTATTCATCGCCAGCCACAACAGCCAGTTCTCGAGCCACGCGGAGAAGCCAATCGTGAGGCCACAAACCAAGGCCCACCATACTAATGAGGCACTCTCTGACTGCCTCGCAGACTGCTCTTCAAGCAAGCGCAGCATCATCCACAATGCGAACTGTGGCGTAAATGCTACCACGGAGAGCGGGATACAAAGAATAATTTGATTGCGTAGACACTTGCCGTGCGAAAGAAGCAACAGCCTAAGCAAGGATTGTTCATGACTACGAGGTGAAGCATCTTGGGACGCGGCATGAGTAAATTCTTCCATTAGAACCCTCGCTCGTGTCCGATCATCCAGCTCCGGCAGATCCTCCACGGTAACCCGACGTCGCGCCTCCGCCAGGGCGACCAACTCACTCACCCAGGAGAAAGAAAGCCGCCCCAGAACGGAAGATGAGCCTTCTCCATCAACTGCCTTTCCGTCCCGGAATATACGCGAACGTCGCGGCAACGACAGACTGATCAAGATGGATATCCCCGCGATGCATTGGTTGATCTGCGCCATCACAAGCAGAGCCTTGGTGGATTTCTCTAATTTCTCCCCCGTTTGGCGCTCAACTACAGAGAGCAATCCTACTACGACGCAGTTGAGGCAGCCTCTCAATCCGATCGAATATCGCTCGCGGTAGACTGACTCGGTCACAAGCGTGGTGTAATGCATCAGCATGGCAGTCTTATAGTTGTCAGTATATGCCACCACGAACATCTTTCTTGACGTACCCAAGTCAGAAACTGTAGACAGCGTTCCAGTAAGAACCCGTTATTTGCTGCAATCACAACCCGCAGGGAGGCAATAAAGCAACCACACGCCATGCATATCAGCAGACACCAGATTGTCCTGGTCGGTGGGATCTTAGGTCTTCCATCCTTCTCCGTCGGTGTGCGGCCACCATACCGTGTGCTGCTCACAAGCGTGAAGATACCTGCTGCGACCTGTCGCAGAGCAGGAAAGCTCAATTGCAGTACTAGTCCTGCTCCAATAATATGCAGAAACACGGAAAGTTCTTTGACACCGATCATGGTGACATGTCCTATCAGTCACGTCGTTCAGCCAGCGGCCGCACAGGCAGTATTTTGGTTTCCGTTGCTAAGGCCGTGTCAACAGTCCACGGCCATGCGATCCGAGAGTCCTCTAGAGAATGACAACGTGGCCCACCCGGAGGAACTGTTATTTCACAGCGATTGAACGAACTGAGGCAGGAAAATACGCTTCAAAAATTCCGATGACGAGAAATGAAGAATGACGGTCGGGGATGAGAGTGCGGGCGGATGTATCGTTGCGGTGGAGTTCAACTGGGCTGCCGGTCGGGGTATTACGGGACCAACCGACCCTACACGAAGACTTGTTCGTTCACCAGCCGTGTTGACACTGACAACGATCGAAGTGGATCCACATTCTACTCGCCAGGCCTATCCGGTACGTATCCCGGATAATAGAAGAGTGCTACAAGTCCAGAATTGGTTCCTTGTCAAAGGTACCTCTGTAGTAATTAGTTCTATTGATCACAGAGAACTACACCAGTAGTGCGAGAATGAGTGTCCATAGATGTCTTTTGGTCCTGGTGTATTGGTCTGGTCTACGATATACAATATAGTATATATTATAACATATATTTACCGAGTTGGTACTCTGTATACTATTCCCTACGGTGTATACCATTTGCGGTACTCTCGATAGTCCTTTTTTTTTTTATATAATACTTATATTATTTCTGTATTTTTCTATTCTACCGCTTTACTTTCTCTGTTACTTGTATACTCTCGGTTACTATTGTACGAGACCGAAGTCTGTGGCACAGTTTCCATCACAGACATACATGATCACGGAACGGCGCTGGAAGGATTTTCCGGCCGCTCCCCAGAGCCATGGATGAAAGGTTGTTTCTCGTCTTCCTATGTTTTGTTGTCTAACATCATCCTCGCCAACCCATGCGAAATGGACTTCGATAGTCTCGCAAACACGTAGTCGAATTGAATTGTTCAGGTGTGGATACAAAATCTGAGGATCGACTACGTCTACTAAGCGCAGAAGAGCGTGTAAAGCTCGAGACCTTCACTGAGAAGAAAATGCAGCAGGCAAGTGAGGGCAATCTGATTTCTTATAACAGCATCGATGAACTGGTTGATCTATAAATGTCACTAGGGATCCTAACTACCCAGTATCCTAGAAGATCTCTGGCCGGTACACCCGCAACACATCGTGCAGCTGGATGACAAAAGTGAGCCACATCAAGGCACATCCACCAGCATCTCCACCGGCGGCATTCCACTTGCTATTGCTGCACCACTGGCCCATTCGGTTGCGGAAGGCCACGGTGCGATCGTAGTCGGACGCGCTGGTCGAATACTGGATCTCTTTCCACTTTCGCCAATGTTCTCCCTCGAAATGCCCCCCATGACCGTAGTTTAACTGGAATCCGTATCGGTTGTTGAGATCGCCAATGATACTTTGCCACTGCTTCCAGTCGACATCTCCTGCCAACTGGCCCAGAGCCCGGATGATCTGGTGTTTCAACTCCCGTAGATCGTCGTCCGCCAACTGGTTTAAAAAGTCCAACCGGATCAACCCGGCATAGCCCACGAGAGTACCTTTCTTGATCTTCTCCAGATCCTGCCGATGCAATTCTTGTTGCTCCTTCAACTGGTCGTGCAAGGTGCCGATATCGTCGACGCGGTCCCGGACGATGTTCTGAAGCGCCCGGTTCTTCTGCTCCAACTCCTCGACCTTCTCACGTAGATCCCTCACCACCGGGTCTTCGGGGAGCTGGTCTTGCACGGGACGCTCGGCTTGACCTTGTGCGTTAACAATGTCGGCTGAGAAGTGTTCCCTCAAAGCCCGGAGAGAAGGGGTGAAGAAGTATTCGCCACCTCTTGGATCAACCCAGGGAACCCCAAGGTCCACCTTCACCGTCCTGGACGCATCCTTTCCATCATACAAACTGATGTGATCCTCGGGATGATCCTCACGGAGTCTCTGGCGAATGATCGGGTCCATACCAGGACCGTCCGCATGGGTCTTGTCTTTGTGCTCCGGGAAGCCGGCGTTGCTGCCCCAGCCTGTATGGATCCAATTAGCATCTTTGCGGAGATGGGGGGTCATGAAGTCGAAATGGGAAAACCTACGCGTGATGAGGAAGTTGAACCCATCCCGAATGAGACTCTGGTAGCACGTAAAGTAGATACCCCGGTGCTCGAGGGTCTTCTTCTGGCGCTTTTCTTCTTCCGTCAGTTCAGGACCAAAGGTGATACCCCGACGAAGGATGACACTGGCGTCCTCCATCTGTCCAATATCAAACGCCTCGTTGGCGCCTGGCTTTGGAAGCGTGGCATATCGGGGATCGTCACCATCGTCTTCGGTTCCATGGTCTTTCTTCTTATCGGCTCTCGGCCGCATCTTGCGGGCGTGCGCCGCAAACGGACACCCTTTAATGCTCTTCTTGGGTCGGAAGTCGAATTTGTTGTCAAACGCCAATTTGGGGTCGTCCTGGTCGACGGCTTTGGCGACGGGCGCTCCTGTCTCATGCATCAGCTCTCGTCCCAACCAATTGGATATGACATCAAGATCATAGACCCACCGCTCTTCCATCGTCCCATCATATGGGCACCGAGCTTCTCTGGGCCATTCTCTCCGGCGTAGTTGTCACCTGGAATCTCCTTGGCCTTCTGCTCGAGGAAAGTCTCAAATTCAGGCACCTTTTGGTCGAGCTGCCGGAACACCAGATAACTCCCCTCCTTGGCCCATTTGGGGTTTCTTCTCCGGTCGGGATCGCCCTGATGCCCGAGAAAGATGTAGCTAGTATCCGTTAGTAACCACGGGATGACCGACAAATCACCAGTTTGACGTACCCAGGAGGACAGGCCTGAGGTTCCCCCTCGGCCGGGGGTTCATCCAAGCCTTGAATCTTTGGCTGAGAGATGTGATCTTCGTACCCGAAGCTAGAGAACCAAGATTAGCACGGTGCCCGATTGCATGAATGGGGAAGCAAGGAGGGAAGCATACTGCTCTTTGCCACGGTTCGCACCAGGGCGAA
The DNA here is from genome assembly GCF_009193645.1 of Aspergillus pseudonomiae. Taxonomy (NCBI): domain Eukaryota; kingdom Fungi; phylum Ascomycota; class Eurotiomycetes; order Eurotiales; family Aspergillaceae; genus Aspergillus; species Aspergillus pseudonomiae. Next base: position 28,574 of record NW_022476008.1, read on the forward strand.
CATTACCGTTCTTGCGGAAAGCGACCTCCATACTGACCTCATCCGGCTCACCAACATGAAAAGCCCCTTCCAGATCTGCAATTTTGCGACGCAGGGCTGTCGCACTCTGAGCCGCGACAATGAAGACACCATCCACCCTCCACTTCCAACGGTCGAGACCGGTCTTGGTTTCATTCCCGGGAGGGGCCCTGAAGTGAGGATCCATAGTCTCTGGGTTATCGGCAAACTCGTAGACCAGGTCATCGAACATGCCCTTCTCAAACAGGCCCTCGTTGAGCCGATCCCGGCAATACTCATCGGGATCATCCTCGAGGGCCATGGCATAATTCACCTCGACGTCTGGATGTTCCACCTGGGAAGATCGCCATGATGTTAGAACGTCCCGCGAGCGGCCTCAGGGGATCTCGAGGGAGTCACCAACCTTGAGCAATCCCATATGAGTGAACGCAATATTGATCGCCGTGAAGGGTAGCCGTTCGTTTTCGGGCACCGCACGGCGAGAATACGCACATGCTTCTTCAAACTCGCCAATGTCCCTCAGGTATTTTTCGCATTCCGTACCGGTGGTGATTAGCCCTCGGTCCAGCACGCCTCGGAGGTGTTGTCTGAACCTTTCCTTGTTGGTAATCTTGAAGAAGAGGTAGGATTCATTATTCTTGGGGAGGCGGGGCCAAATGCTGCCCTGGATGTTGTCTGTATCGACCGTTCGCTTCTGCTTTTTGATCGTCATGTTGATGTCTGATGGGGAAGGACAGCTGAAGTAGACGAGTTCTGCTTAAGGCACCGGAATGCCTGGGGGGGAACACCTTTTTAAGTCTGCTCTACGACAGAAAGACGACTGCACCGTTCACTGCCAATAAGATTCTAAGCTTTTCGGATTTCAGCCCACGATACGCCATGAGAAGGCAGAATGCATCACCAGGGTCAGCTCAGCTCAGCCCCTCTCCCCCTTTCTGACGTCCTCACCACCGCTCCATTGCAAATGACAAACATGACCATAGGTCATCGGGCAAATGCGATAGGTAATGAATGGACCGTCATTTGTGGATCGCCGACCCAGAGAGGGGGGTTGGCGTGTCCGGTTCATTGGGTAGCTGATCTATCGTATCATGTATGCGCGGCATGTTGATCCACTCCTCCTCCTGCCTGAGACGATAAGATCCAATCCAGGGAGAAGCGATGATTCTTCCGCCGATCGAGCTGCTCCCAGCGTTTCCATCATACTAATCACGTTGCAGACACTGGTACGAGTCAGCGCTAACTTGGGTGGGATCGGCATCATCGACTGCGGCATTTCTTCAGCTGAACTGTGGGGGCAGTGGAGACACGCAGACTATCCGGAGTATCCAGAATACTCCAGACACAGTTTCAGGACCCTCCCATTGGCCTGGCTCTGCGGTTACCTGGACTACGATCTCCGTGCGTACCACCACAGATATGGGCAAGACACTTCAAAGGCTAAAACACACGTTTCTATGAAAACTGTGGCAACATGAGCGAAGGCTTCCAGCAAATGGAACCCTAACCAGGGGGCCGATCCGTCCGCACGGTGGGGCGCAGATCCACTTGTGTTGTCGATAGTACAGACTGCCCACTCTGCCCAGCAGTCATAGCTCCATATCGAATTTCAAATAGAACCATGATCGGCGGTGTTCATCGGACGATTTCGACAAGAACAAAGTCAACCCCCAAGGAAGCAGGTTTGCCGATGGACCTAGCATCAGGATTTTTCATGCTCTTCCTGGTATGCTGGTACTTACCACCACACTGGAACACCAGTGGGTTCTGCTTGACACATCAAGATTTTTAATGAGGCGAGTGGCTCATGTATTCTTTCGATTGAATACCGGCCACCGTGTACAAGGCAAGGGGCGTGGTTGTGCGACTGCAGATCCACGCCCGCAGAAGCTGCCAGGAATGATGCAAATGCTCTGTGTACACTCCAGCAAGGAAGGATTTCCGGTGCCTACCAGACATGACGAGGTGAAAAAGTCGTCGATCGCCTGGCAGGTTGCAGCGCGGATCCACAGACCATCCCGAGGCGAGCTGGTATTTTGTGGCGAGCTGCGTCCCCACTTCCACGGCAGCCACGGATATCAGGATCGCGGTCGATGACGCTTCCTCTCTGGCTGTTATTTATAAGTCCTGGCCTGTTCTTCCTTCTTTCTCTCGACCAGCATCACCAGACTTCCTGCAAAATGAAGTTGCAGTGGACATCGGGGCTCCTGCTGGGGGCAGCCGCTGTGGACGCCTTTAAACCCGCGGAATTTTCCTATGAATCCTCTGAGGCCGAGTGTGTCGAGATTGCCAAATCGGCGAATGGCGCGGTTATGTACCAGTCTCCTCCCCCGAATTCAACGCCCCTCGCCAAGTCGAACCCGGAGGACCCAGATGAAAATTGGGTGGTCGAATGCTCCAGTCAGTATAAGGGGTATGCGTGTGATTATGCGATCGATGATCACGACGACAGATACTGGGTGAGCAACCCAAGCCAAGGAGAGACTTCGGAGATCATCGTCGATCTCCGCAAGCGGCATTATGTCTCCGGTCTGACCATGTTGCCTCAGCTGGACAAGGCGAGCAAACATGGACAGATTGGCGAACACCGCATCTATCTCTCTCAGGACAAGGATACGTGGACCCAAGTCGCATACGGTACCTGGGGATCCAACAAGAGTCCGAAGATGTCCGCCTTTAACCCTAAACTGGCTCAATATGTCAAGCTGGTGTCGGATACCGCTTCCCGTCCCGATAAGACACAGAAGGCGCACGGGCAAATCTCGATCGTCAATCTCAGTGTTTACGCGTATGACGGTGACACTTACCCCGAAGACAATCCCAGCCAGGGTGTCTGGGGGCCGACGATCGATCTCCCGATCGTGCCTGTATCCTCCGCAGTCGAGCAACACGGCGACCTCATCATGTGGTCTGCCTGGGCGGACGACCAGTTCTTCGCCTCGCCCGGTGGGAAGACCCTGACCAGCACCATGAACCGCGACGGCGTGATCACCCAGAGTACCGTCTTCGAAACCAACCACGACATGTTCTGTCCCGGCACCTCCATGGATATCGATGGCAACATCGTCGTCAGCGGTGGTGCAGACTCCGGTCGCACCAGTATCTACAATGGCACCGCATGGGTGAAAGGCCCTAGCATGGCGATTCCCAGAGGATATCAGTCGTCGACGACCCTGTCCGACGGTCGCATCTTCGTGATCGGAGGGTCTTGGAGCGGTGGTGACAAGATTGATAAGAACGGCGAGGTCTACTATCCCTTGCCTGATGGCAAGGCCCGATGGGAAGTACGCCCGGGTGCCGAGGTGGAACCGATGATGACCGACGACCGGAAGGGTCAATGGCGGGCCGATAATCACGCCTGGCTCTTTGGCTGGAAGAAGGCGAGTGTCTTCCAGGCCGGTCCGAGCAAGGAGATGCATTGGTACGATGTCGACGACGAAAACACTGACCAGCAAGGTAGGCGTAGCGTCAGAGGTTCCGTGCACAGTGCTGGACTCCGTGGAAGAGACCGCGACTCCATGTCTGGCAGTGCGGTCATGTACGATGCGACTCAGGGTAAAATTCTCACATTTGGTGGTCAACGGCATTACGACGGCTCCTTTGGTTCGAAGAACGCCCATCTCATCACTCTTGGAGAGCCCTATCAACGCCCCGTCGTGAAGGTGGCTGGTAAAGGCCCCAACGGTAAAGGGGAGGGCGGAATGCATCACCAGCGTGTGTTCCATACCTCGGTGGTTCTTCCTGATGGCACGGTATTCATTGCAGGTGGCCAGACCTGGGGCCAGCCCTTCCATGAAGACAACATTACCTACACGCCCGAACTCTACGACCCCAAGACGGACACCTTCGTTGAGCTGGGCCGCAACAACATCAAGCGCGTGTACCACAGTATTTCGATGCTGCTACCCGACGCTACTGTTCTCAATGGTGGTGGCGGCCTCTGTGGCAACTGCTCTGCCAACCACTACGATGCCGAGATCTTCAGACCCCCGTACCTCTTTGCGGCCGACGGCGAGCCAGCTGTTCGCCCGGAGATCACCAGAATGATTAACGGGAATGTGCTTACCGTGGGCGGGCAGGTCGCCTTCCAGACTGACTCGGAAATCGAGTCTGCATCCTTAGTCCGTGTTGGCACTACAACGCATACCGTCAACACCGATCAGCGTCGTGTTCCCCTGAAGGTCACGGGTGCAGCTGGAAACAAGTACAGCGCTGACCTGCCCGAGGACGCCGGTGTCATCCTTCCTGGGTGGTACATGTTGTTCGCCTTGAATGGTGAAGGCACTCCCAGTGTGGCTCAGATGGTCAAGGTTGAACTGTCCTCTATTCCTAAGTGGCCGAGCAACAAACCCAGCTGGGAACAATCGGAGCAGCTTTCCTCTGAGTCTCTCGGGGATGCCCATGATTGCGACCACGAAGAAGAAATCAAGGGAATGATTTCCAATCTCCTGGCTTCGTCCAGCAAGTTCTGGAATACCTGGAAGCCTGCCCTGCTCACCCAGGCTTAATTGTCAATAGTGTATTGGATTGTCGGTGTGTCGGAGATATATCCACCGTGCAATCTGTAGTATATCAATAAATGTATTTTGGTTGCCTTTACATCTTGCGTAAACCGACTATATGTCTCACGTCTGTATTATCATGCCAGCCAAATCTGTAGAGGTGTCTAACAGGTCATACTCTAGTACTACTTGAATGATAGATGTTTCCGTACCTATCCTCCGTGACAATCAATGCCTGCACCAAAACAGCCGGGTGGGTGCGCTTGGTCATTTGGCGATTGTGGTTTCTACATTTTGTTTACCAAAGATTGCGTAAGTCATCTCTGTGTTGACCTGAATATAGGTTGAGTTCATTTGTGCGAGAGCAAGAAAGCTAAACCGTCATTTAGTACGACCCAGTAGGAACCTTTCCCCCAATATAGTAGACGTCATCCTGAATGAATATATCTAGACACCTAAGACCTATCAATGTGTGAACACCGTGAAATAGACCTACCGACTTCGCGTGTAGTGAGATACTGTTCGAGGTGGTGTGATTTCAGTGGCGATATTGTTACCATGGCTCGCCGATCTCAGCACGTCCTGATGAGACTGGCTGTCTCAGAATGTATTCCGTTGGTTCATATGGGTTATTAATAGAATCTACAAGTTGAGAGCCCAGGGCTGGACATATCGTAAATTAATGGTTCTCCGGTAGAGATCACACGATAGGTATCCCAAACTCTGCAGTCTACGATAGCCGTTAGGTTCCTTCATACAGAGCCAGCGGGCAACTACAACAGAGGTTTCGTTTTCCCTAGGTAGAGTATTGTAGATTATAAATAGAGTTACTGTACTTGTAGCAGGACGGCCTACTCTGCTTGCAGTCTTCGTTGATAGATTTAAGTCCTGTTAAAGAGTTCTTTCAGAAACTCAATGTCCACACAAGGCAAGTCTAGTCAATATATAAGTATAGTCCGGGTTAATAATGTCGTACCCTCCCTCGGTTATGTGCTCAAAATCCTGGCACAAACCAGAAAAGTGCTAATGATCATCTCCGACATACAGGCATAAAGACCAAGAAGACTTCAATGGCCGCCGTACTGAGAATCTCCTTTTTCCCCGGGAGTACACTCCAGTACCCAGGCCAGTAGAGAATGAGTCAGGGTAGTACCGCCATCGTGACTTAACACTTTGACAGTTCTTTTTTGAAGCTTCCAACGTCAATAGTACAGGTACATTGTGCTGAGCGAGGGCCCAAAATATTGTTCTCCTGAAGATTATAGCTGCTAGGAGAATGATATTGCCCGCCTACTAGACAAGCTTGGGATGAGCCTGAATGGGTCAGCGAGACTCATTGCTCAATACCACATCAACACTTCATACATCACGGTGTATCCTATGCATGGCTTGCTTCTCCAATCGCCGGTGGTCCCTGACAGTCACCGGTTGAGGGTCAGTCTCCTCGAGGTCGAGTCCCGCGAGGCAGAAACGTCACCACTAAAACAAAGCCGAGACCGAGGACACCAGCAACCACACCATAGGCAATAACTGCTCCGGTTGGGGCGATGGAGCTGCCGATTCCTGAAAGATGGAAACCTAGGCCACCATTGATAATGCCAAGCGTTATCATCAAACGACCAAACCATCGGTGTACATAAGCAAACACGCTCTTTTTTCCCGTTCTGTGAAAATACCTATGTTGAAGAAAGCCCATAGCTGGCTGAAAGAGTATGAGGGATGGGACGATCACCATCCCGATAATGGGATGATAGGTCTGTATCAAATCAAGGCTTTTGGCCATGGAGATACCAATCCCGAATCCGGCAACTGCCAGAGCTAGCGTAAACAGTTGAAAAGTAGCATGAATAACGACAGTCTTTGAAGATGGAACAATGTGCAGCATCACAGCAAATGAAGGAAAGAGAATAACGAACACCACAATCATGATAACAGCATGGGCAATCCTGCGCTTTTCAACGGACCCAGAGTTCTCTGACATAATGGCTTGCCCTGAACTTGATGTCGTGCGGTTTAAGGTTAAAAACGGGTTCATTGAGGTACCTCCCGTAGCCTTCTGAAGATCCAGGACCGCTATCCCGGAGGCATCATGGATAGTGATGGATGCAGATAAGCTATTGGTGTTGAGTGGGCTTCCATATTTCACTGCCCAAACCCATGGGCTTGACATGCTACTTGGATTTTCACTCCCACCAGGCCAAGTAATACAACTATCACATCTAACATTTGCAGTCATGGTGCCATCGTGGATGCCAGTACCGTCCAATACTGAAATCCGAGCTTGTTGGTTATATAATGGTTCAACATGTTCCACACCTAGCCGTGGAGAGACGGTAACGTTCGAACCGTCTCCAGATGCATAGACAACAAAGATATTTGCCCCTTGCATCCGGGAGCCTTGGCCCCATGCAAACCACTGGAGCTGGCGGGTGGATTGCAGCTGGAAATAAATTGGACCAGATCCTGAGGAGGCGGTGACTTGAGGGATATTAACACTGTACGTGATTCCATCTTGTCCAGGAGGCGTGAAGGTTTCGAGCTGGGCAAGAGTAGAAGCGAAAATGCATAGCCAGACATAACTATATGCCCTTAGCATTTTGATGTGGTGGTTTTCTGGACTCCTCACGATAAATTTTGCTCACCTAGCTAAGCAAACATGACACGGTATCCAAGTTGGCTTTTATCTGGATGAGGTCCGTGGTCGCTGGACACTATGACCGGCCGCGTCTTGGCCAGAGAGGACCAATTTTCACACGAATGCCTTCGAAGAAAGTATTTCCCCTCTGCACTGAAAAAGAGTTTGATCATTCCCGTCAAACCTTATGCGATAGGGCCTGGGTTGGTCCCCACAACTTAAACAGAAGCTAAGATCTGATAAGCTTTCTCAGGTTGAGGCGATGCAGTCTGAAGGCCAATCTGCAACGGTGATTCTAACCCTATGACATGTCGTCAGTCTAGGTCCCTGCAGCCGACCCAGTAGGGTGTGAATGTACATTTGCTGTTTTGGGTCATGGTCTCCTTAAGCTTTCTTGATGGACGAAGTTAGCTTTGACAAGGCAGACATCAGTGCCAGTAATTGTCTCGGGTTGGTGGCGCCGTGGCGATGGTAAAGCTTCCACATCTCACCATGAGCTGCCGGTAGCGTCGCGGACCCTACGCAAGTAACTGCCTGCATCGAATAATATATATGAGGAGAAACCGCTACTCTGGTACTTGAAAGCAAGTCTCAAGTCTTTGATGCAGACCGTCCCTTTAAGGCTTTTCACAAACCTCAGTGGCAACGATGAAGTTATCGTTTCACGCTGCTATTCTTCTATGGCTGCTTCTCGTCGGCGCGAGTAATTCAGCCTCAAATGCTACACAATCGGTTGATGTTGGAGAACATGGCTTGTCCTTTGATCCCGATACCATTCACGTTGCTTCAGGGGGTAAAGTCGAATTCCATTTCTACCCTGGTAATCACTCGGTGACCCAGGCTTCGTTTGACGACCCATGCCATCCCATGAGCGATACCAGCTTCTTCAGTGGATTTATACAAAGCGCGAATGGCGAATCGGTAAGCTTTTCAAGCTCAACGCAAATGACGTAGCCCTCTGACGGCGTAGTCTACTGTTTTCACATTGACCGTTAATGATACCAAGCCGATTTGGTTCTACTGCGGCCAGATAGGGCATTGTCAGGCTGGCATGGTTGGAGTCATTAACCCTGCGTAAGCGTGTCTGTAGTTACACACATGGGAGAGTACTATCTCTAACCTTCTTTTTAGAACCAGTGGCCCGGATACTCTTGATGCATTCAAAAAGGCAGCGTCGAATGCAAACGGGGACAGTGTACCATCTGCAGTACAAGGTGGTATCCTCAGCCAATCCAACTCTAGCACGTCTACTACTTCTACCAGTAGTTCGGCCACTATCACTACCAGCGGTACGTCAGGCAGTACATCGAGCAGTACATCAAGCAGTACGTCGAGCAGTACGACGAGCAGTACGACGAGCAGCACAAGTAGCCCATCCAGGCCATCCCCTACCGCTATAAGTATGGCAGGGAAGTTGCCCATCTCTACTGCCACCATCGTTGTCTTAATGTTCACCTTAATTGCGGCCATGCTCCTAATGTAAGTCAAATTGGATGAAGATTGATATTGTAATACGGTGGACCGCAATTCAGCAAAAGTCACGACGATGTTATCAAAGGTATTCGTCCATTCCGTCTACGCATGTATCTAATGAATGTGGAATTCTATTTTATTTTTATATAAAAAGGGAAAACCCAGTCCACGCTCCACATCTCCCTGGAAGGGAAATAGACAGGGTTGACAAATGGCAAAAAGGGCAGAATGGTCACATCTACTAGCTTCAGGTCGTTTCTGAACCTGAGCATAGAACTGTCTCTGGAAGAACCAGGAATTGTCCCCTGTTTGTGCCCAACCTAATGCGCTGCGCTCCCCTCAATAGTTGGTTAGACACCATGGTTATGTTCTAGCAGGTTCTACTTTTCTTGTTTTTTTCGTTGCCTTGCGTCATGGGGTTCAGCTCTGCTTTTATGGCCATATAACGCCGTCTGTACTATGCATGACACCCTGAGGGTTTCATTACCTCACTCACTGGGAATACCAATCTCTGAAGGCCATGTAGTCTATTATTCATGCACCGCGCTCCCGCTTTGGAGTATCTAATCCATTCACTCTTCGACCGCATTTTTGATTCCAAATCGTTATTGCAAGCTACTCTCAGGCGGATTCAAATGTTCCCAATCATCATTCCGGGCAACTATCACACAGTATGACAGACGTGCATCACCAGCAGCGTATACTCCAGACCAAATACAATTGTGTGATGGTCTATGCCCGTGGGAGGCCTCGACACGTCGCTTCTCAAGTTCGCGCGTGGTGAATTTCCTGAGCCCCGAGTCTCAAACTGTTTCTGACTTGACTGAAGCCTGCGTGTCTTTCCGCTTGTTCTCCACCGCTCGTTTTCCTGACTATATCCACTACCTGCCATTTTTCTATCTTCCGTCGTTCAGCTATTCCTTCTTGTACGTACGGCATCGTCATAGTACCGTGTATGGAGGATGATGGAATGAATGACTTGATTGATGTAAGTGGCCTGCATAGAGGAGACTCTAGTAGCAGTTTAACCTCGTCTCTTAATATGCTTGACATGTATGCTATTAAAAGGTAAAACTATGGTTATTGACACCCTCTACCGCGGGGATTAGACTCAAATAATCTCGTTTCGGTCAAAGGCTATGCTTAGCTGGGTATACAGAGTTGTAATCCTTAATGAAAAGTCTCCAGCTATAATATAAACGTATACGGTATATAAGAACGTCGGACATTCTAATGAAACAATTTCTTGGTACCGTACAGTGTACAGATTATAAATCTATTCACACGCACCTGGACCTGAAAGTATTAGGGTTTCGAGGGCATGTGTAACCCCCATTGGTGAAGGTACAAGTACTGGTGTTCAGGCTTAGTCCTCATATTCCTTCAATTCCTCCAGTCAGGCTCACGTCAGACGATCCTGGACTACGATCGGCCGGTTCATGTTAAAATACTTTGAGTTTTAAAGACAATTTTTATACAGGAGGCCCTCCAGAGGCCTGTTTAGTCAGAGAAAGTGTGCTCCGGAATGCCAAAGGTGCTAATAGTCCAGGTCTTGCCGCCATCGCTGGTGGTCATGTCTCCTCCAGTGACTCCCTCACCCTTGCCCAGAGTGTTGATATAATTGGCATCGGCAACGTCAAGAATGATCTTGGTGTCGGTCCAGGCTAAGCTATCCGTTAGTCTCCGAAGCGCTACCTGGGAATGAGTGTCACTTACAGTGAGCGCCAACCGTGCCACAGTTGTTCTCGGCGCACTCAACGGAGCTTCCCCAGCCCTGAGCCTGTCCGTCACTCGTGGAGAGAGTCGAGACAGTCTTGCCGTTGATCTGGAGTGTCTGTGTGTAGTTTCCACTGGCATCGTCGAATTTGTCTGCCCATCATTAGTGCCACGCACATCGGGCGTAAGGGATGTGTCATTTTTCCTTACAGTGCATCGTCACCTTATCTCCCTCGTTTCCATTGGCCTGACCATCACCATACAGTGGCATCTGGGAGGTGTCTACGAAGGGTGTTAGCCGGCATCAGGGTCACCAGGATTGAGACAATACAAACCGCCGGTCTTCATGAGAGTGTAGGCATACATGGTCCAGTCACTCTGTTGCCAATTGTCGGCAATGGACTGGATCAAGTCGCCGTTCGAGGTGCCCATACCCACCCAAAGGGAGGTGATGGCATCGGTAGACCCTCCACTGGGCCCCTTTGGCAAGACAAGGGTCGAAGTAACTTCGCGGATAAACGAGTTAGATGCGACAGGGCCCGTGCTCAGTGCGGGACCCATGGCGGCGTCCACCGAGGTGATGCCGACAGTGGCAAGAGCCGCCAGGACCTGGTTGCGAGAATACATGGCGGAGGTAGTATGTTCCGGGTTTTGCTGGTTGGGAGTGCAGTTAGAGTTGCTGGGAGAGCGAAGGACGACCAACCTGACAAGGACAGAACTCTTTTTATAACTCCCTATTCTTGTCTGACTCTGGAACAGCGCATCCCCTTAATCACCATGCTTGAGCGACATTGTTCTACATTCTCCACCAGTCGGGGACTGAGCCGTGGAGATGTTTCCTGTAGAAGACTACGGAAGATATGGCTCTTCGGCATAATTCCCAGGCTCCCGGCAGACGGCATTTGGCATCCGGAAACTAAGCCTGGGATTTAATCTATTCGCGGTGGACCAGTGCCGCAGCCTCCTACAGACCTTCCTCCGTCTTGACCCACACGCCCTCGACCTCCTATCGTTGGTCTCGACCACGTAGTTGGATTCTCCTCGAATCACAATCACAGCACGGTTTGGACGACAGGGGGATTTCGCGCCGCCTTTGAACTCCAGATTCCAGCCATGGGATGACCAGTCCCGAATATTAACCGAGCCATCCTTCAGCACTGTTTTCCCGTCCCTGTGGAGCACGTCGATTAGCACAGGGCTAGCCAATGACCTTGATACAGATGGTCCAGTTTCCCCGAGTGGAGTATTCTCTGGTGCTTGTCTATACCACCTTGCTCTGACAGCCTGCGTCGTTGTGGCATTAGAGCTTGTGTACGGTCCCAGAAGAACTGCCCTGGCAAGCTCGCCGATTGTCATATCAACCTGACATGGTGCAGACATGACAGAACGCCAGCGACGTCGGTGTCCTATCAGGTCGAGGTTTTCCATTGCGCTGTAGGCGCCGTGATTATTGGTGTGATATTATCGATAATATTTAAGTAGATTATGAGGGCCCATATTCGGTCCTGCGTACCGTCAAAAGAATACACGTCCTAACAGATAGTGGTCCAACTACGGAGAAGCGATGTATTGCGACTCGTCCAATGGTCACTGGCAGTGGTTCGATATCTTTACTCCTACAGTGCATCGGGGCTGGAAAAAACGACGAGTAGGCGAAGCTCCGAGGCAGCTTTGACAAGTCTCTGGAGCCTTGAAAGCAAATGTTCGCGATGCGTATCCTTGGGTACGTCTGGAATTTACTCATTCGGGGTTCCCAGATATGGTCAGCGTTAGCATAACTCATCCACGCTACGAGTAAATCAATGCAAGCAGTGCAAGGCAAATGGTCTCTTGATGGCTGCTTGTCATGATGCGCAAAACGTGGTGTATCCGGTGGGATTGGAGCCCATGTTGTTCGATCAATGGGTGTTGGAGCTGATGCGGTTGCCGTGTACCATCCGCGCTTCAGTAAAATGCGAAGGGTCAATGAATCGAGACTATCAACATGTTCCTGGAGAGAAATTCCCCACTGCCGTCGTGCGACCAGGGACAGGATTACGGGGTATGGGAGCCCAGAACCGCCTCCTTGCAGATTCTCGAGGCTATCGAAGCGCAACATACTCGCTGGTTCGCGCCATCGCCTTGCGACCGGGTAGCCCATACCCAATGATCACCATGTCACCTCAAGCGGTCGCCCCCAGCGACACCGAGAAGAAAACCATCATTGCTCTCTCGGCGGCGTCATGCCACTGTTTCCCGCGTTGTATGATATTTACTTATCGCGTTCGTGACTCGTGCGTGTCAATAGTGAACCAGAAGGGCTGGCGGACGAATGGGTGCCATAGAACATTAAGAGCAAACGCGTGGGTGACTCGGAGGCTACCAACCGCAGGGACGTTGGGATTCGCGGGTCTCGCAGTGTGTAGTAGAGAGATTATGGAAACACGTTCAGACGGGAATTCAGTGGGTGAGTTGTGTTTGGTGGTAACAACGAGTCGTCGACGACAGACGAAAGACACAAACAAGAAGGGCTGCGTCACGTGCCGCTGAGCTCAGCAGAATCTCAACCCCGTCTGGACGAGGCCAACAGACAACATAGCAACCATCATGATACCCGCTATGTTTCGTTGTACTCGTCCTTGGATACGATTGGGCTGTCTTGATGTGAAACTCGTTCAAAATCATGAAGTAAACACGAACCATCGAGTGAAGGGATGCCCGATTGCTGAACTTTCGGTATTTTCTCGGCTTGTCATGCCGAGCAATGACCGACGAATTCTAGATCAGCCGAGAAGATGGATTGGGGTTTGGTAATACCGAATCATGAATTGAAAGCCTGGGAAGTCTGAGATCTGCATGGTCATCTTAACCTTAAGTTGCGAACATGATCGATGCTGCCGTGTACAGCACATCCTGCGCGGTGCAGGACCCGGGGTACGCGGTAGACTGGAGAACATAGGAATTGATCACGAAGTTAACGACACGATTCTAGTCTCCCTGTCCCGTTGATAGCCTCTAACTGGCTACTATTTCAGTGAATGCCTCCGGGAAATCCTCGTTGAGCCGCAACGGCAATCCTCAACATACCCTCAACGACATCCAGTGACTCACTGGTTGGTTCTCAAGGGTGATGCGTCAATCAGAGGGGGGCGATGCCTAGAATCTGGGGGAGCCAGCGCCAGGACTACAATCCTGGCAATCGCTCTCAATGCGTTGTGTGGGCACACTGATGGGTGTTCCCCAAGCTCAAGGCTCTACTCGAAACCTAGGCCTCGTTGCACACTCCATGGCTTATAAATACCTGGGCATGCCGCGTGGTGGACTTTCAAATGAGACAAAAAGACATCACTGGGCCTCAAATTGCGTATCATTCTGAAGACATACCATTTCCACTTCACTTATCCCCTGTGCCCTTTCTCAACCATGGCGTCTTTGTTTTTAAATGTCACTTGCCCCTACAGAACCCGTCTGGTCGCTGGCAACTCAGCACAATTGATTGGGAAGCATTCGCGAACACGGGCTTCCCCATGGACAGCAGTCATGCCTGGGAGAAGATCCCAGAGTACACAGTCTCCCCTCGTTACAAAGTCATCATGGACCCACCCGGTGTAAGTCTAAACTTGTTCCTCGCCTACCATCAATTTCACTAGCAAGTTCAATGTAAACTCGAGAGTGGCACAACACGTTCTTACACTGCATACAGATACACAATGTCTCAACTTCAGTCTATTCAGACGGCTCATCGCAACGCCGAAGGCTGGCCAGATAAAATGGCTCTGGGAACTGTCCGCTTTCTACGATGGAGTATGGACTTGGTCACAGGGTACCATCATTCACGTCGACGCGACGTACACTCTCGCTTCCGAATGACCGAACAAAAATGGATTACAAGATTCATTTTCCTGGAGAGCGTTGCGGGCGTTCCCGGGATGGTAGCTGCTATGCTGCGACACCTAAAGAGTTTAAGGAGGATGAGGCGAGATTATGGATGGTAAGTTGCGGCGAGCCCTTATACGAACCTATTTGAAACACTATTCGAGGATATGTACCTAACTGTTCCGCTGCAACTGCATAGGATCGAGACCCTCCTAGAAGAGGCCTATAATGAAAGGATGCACCTTTTAACCTTCCTTAAACTATCCCAACCAGGGCCTGCCATGCACTTCATGGTCCTAGCAGCACAATGCGTTTTCTTTACGGGATTCTCGCTCGCCTACCTGATTTCTCCCCGGATATGTCATCGGTTTGTTGGGTACCTGGAGGAAGAAGCTGTGATCACGTATACCAAAGCGATCCAGGAGCTTGACCGGGGAAACCTACCCCTTTGGAGCAATATGGAGGCTCCAGCAATGGCAATCAAGTACTGGCAGATGCCCAAGGGCCAACGATCTATCCGTTCTCTGTTGATGTATGTGCGCGCTGACGAGGCGAACCACCGGGATGTGAATCACACGCTTGGGAGTCCCAACCAGGATAGTGATCCCAACCCCTTCTCGGCCAAGTTCAAGAACGCGATCAAGGAAGCCAGCCAGCCCTTGTCTCCCGTGAAGGAGTATCGTTGACGATTGGGTTGTAGTTCAGCGCCCCTGCATATGTTTCCAAAGTTAATTGGTATTGATATAGAGATAGAGAAATAGAATATGCTACTTTCATGGGTTGAAAGCCTTATGTCAGTTCAGTAGCAGAGGAAGCCAACTAGCATTGTGAAACCTCTACAACAAACGCAGACTGAGGTATCAGTGCTTGTAGTATAAAGGTACGTTTATGGTACAGAGCGCAGCCTAGTTTAGCAGGCTAAGGATAGCAGGCGAGTTATTGCTCTATGATTCTCTCCACCAGCGGGTTATCTATCCCACAAAGTTTACTCAATACTGCCTATCTCACTACAGGTCCTATGTCCCAGGCACCCTAAATAGTGGTCTCAGATCCTCGTTGCTGAGTGAAAACAGAACTACCGAAGATGGCCGGCCCAAGTCGAAATGCCAATCCCGAATTCCTGTTGCTAGACACCAAGTGGAAGGTGTCCATTCTCAAGGAGTCCATCTCCAATTGGGGTCCTTCCAGCCTCCTACCAGATTCTGGGTCGCAACATCACCTGCCGTCAGTTGTACACCCTGTTCCTTGTCTCTTCTTCGATTATCAATCCTGAACCATGTCCCTAACCCTATCACCACACACGCACCCACCAAGAGAAAGACACAGTTGACAATTAACGCAGGCATGTACCTCGGTGCGGTATCCGCTTTAAATGACAGGCTTGATGGAATGCCCGCACAATTCGCTGCCCCGACCAAGAACCCTACCGTCGCTGCTCGCTGGCTCTCGTCTGTGACGTTGTTGGTATGCCAGCTATGGAAGATACTGCTTGGTACGAAAGCACCGGCCGCAAGGAGGAAGCACGCGAAATAGGCCACCCCTTTGTTAGTATCTGCATCAACAGTGACGAGAATTATGTATCCAACAAACGTGATGATCAGCGCGGCCGCCAGGTGGAACGAGCGTTCTCGAAAATGATCCGAGGACTTGGCAATGATCCACAGGACAACGGTCCCGACGCAGTACGGAGCCACCGTATATAAATTGGTTTTCACTGCGGAGTAGCCTTGGAGAGCCACCATTTGCGGAAGGAAATTGCTGACAGAGCTTTGGGCAACACCGAAGCAAAAGCAGCTAACGGCCCAGACGAGGACCCGCCAGTCCAACAGGGCGGCCAGAGCGTCGGTAATGGAAAGATGATCTGTTGTTCGGACGGACCCGTCTTGTAGCAGACGCATCTGTGCCACTTGAGATTCGGCTTCGTTGAACCAGTGGCATTGGGAGCCACTGAGGGGGAGCCACCAGGCAGCAAAGGTGGCGATGATCATAGTCGCACCGCCTTCGATCAAGAACAGGTACTTCCAGCCGGGGAGGTGCTGTTCGATCTGGAAGACACCAAAGGCGATGAGGCCGGAGAATGCACCTATCGTCCATGGAAGTAAATGGCCGTTAGTTGCAATGTTGTACTGTTTTACGTAGCGGATCTAAAGCCTACCTGCGATCGTAACCATGCCGTAAAATATCGAGAGTCGGAATGCAATTTCATTTCGTTTGTAAAATTGTGTCAGGTAGAAGATCACCCCAGCTGAGTATGTCATTAGCCATGATTCTGTCACTCAATGGCTGTTTTATGCATACCGAAGAAGCCCGCTTCGAAAATGCCCATGAAGAGTCGACACACGAGCATTCCAGCAAAGTTGAACGCCGCACATTGCAGAAGCGTAACACTGCCCCTACGGAACTGTCAACATGGCTATACTAATACCATTTTGAATGATGAAGGTCAGTGACCTACCAGCCGAGCATCATTATAGGAAGCATAGTTTTACCGCTGAATCGCTTCAGCAGCAGGTTGGAGGGAAGATCAAACAGAGAGAACGTAACATTGAAAACGGCAAGGATAATACTGTATTGGTTGCCAACCAGCTTGAGGTCTTCGTCAATGCCATCAGTCTTCAGTCTTCGCGTTCCCCAGATTGCTCCGATCAAGGGAGTTGAAGAAGTACATCAAAGAAAGGACGGGAAGAAGTCTAGATTCGGGCGTCAATGATGGATGTACTTCACACATAGGCCAGGTCCTTGCTTTACTTGAAGTCCAACTTTCGAAGGACGGATCTCTCGATGGACGGATCGATTCTGAGAGATTCTCCTGACACAGTGCCCGCTTCTTTGGTAGTAGAGTTAGAAACCACGAGCTCTAGCTCTTCCTTCTTCAAGGTCCGGGATTCCATGACTGTGCACGGGCAAGTGCGCTTTAAGATCAATATAGATGTGTGAAGGCAATGGACGGAAACTCGGAAACACAGGCCAATATAGGCTCTTATATGGCCAGCTTCAATACCCACAGCTCTACACCACTAATCACCCGATCAGCCCGAGCCAGGCAGATATTGCTACCATGGTATGTACCCATGAGGAGTAGCCGTCGGTCGATATGCTTTGTGGTGACGCGGAAGATGGGCAGGCTTTGAGCCGGACGTCATACTGAGGGGCCATATCCTATCATGTCGTTCACTCACGGTTCATCATATTATCTTATCGAGTCTGTAGATGGTATTAGACACTAATCTGAGGTCGTTGTTGCTGTCCAGCGAGCGGCATCGATACGATTAGGGCCAGATTCGACCGAGACGGCAATTCCTTGTCGGTTGAACCCGCCCGCCAAAGGGTTGCGATATCAACTTCCCCGCACGCCATGAGCACTTCACTTGACAACTTCTACCACCAGGATCAGTGCCCTCGACACGGATCACTCGTCCATTGAACGAACGGGGAAGGTCCAGTCGGCGTTGGAGTATCGGTGTTGTCTCCGAGAAAGCGATACCTGAGCTGCTGGGTCCGTGACCTGGAATTCTGGTATTCAAACTCAGGCCAAAGAGCAGTTTGACAACGGTCTTTCTGAAGATTATACCAACGGAGGTAGAGATATATTGCCTTTCTAGGTAATATGCCTGTATCAAAACGCGGCGGAACCTTCCGACAACCGACATCGTGTCACGTAACGCGGCGCTGATCCATTTCGAAAAAGCAGCCAGTGAACAACCACGCTGGACCACTCGTCTTCCCGAGCGCTTTCCTTCCCCCGGCATGCACAAGATACTACCATTCTAGCTTATGACTCAGTCGCCTTCAGATAGTCGCAAGCCAGGTTGATCGGAAATAAAAGCGATTTTTAGGTGCCCCCACAACCTCGGGTGGGGTTGCATCGTGATAGATACATCGAGCTCCAAACGGGTGATCCACCTCCGATATAAGATTGGAGTACGGCTGACTCTGACCTGTTCATTTTACTTTGTGTCAGTGACACTGTTTGGTACCTCTTTTTGGACCCCCTGAGTTTCTACGATGGCATATCACATACCTCTAAAGGACAAACAGTCACCCATTGTGATTGTGGGTGCAGGTGTCTTTGGCCTCAGCAGTGCCATCCATCTAGCCAAGAGAGGATTCACAGATATCACGGTCTTCGACCGACAGCCATACCATCAGACACACTACGACTTCGACAAAGGCTGCGATGCGGCTTCTGCAGGTAAATACACCGGTCACTTACAAGGCTCATGCGGCAATTTCTGACAGAAAATGCAGACTGTAACAAGATCATCCGTGCAGCGTATGGTGACGAGGTTTGGTACCAGAATCTGACTCTCAAGGCAATCGAGGCCTGGGAATCATGGAACCGGTCTCTCACAGAAGGAACAATAATGCCACCAGGAATGGCAAGCAATGACCGGATCTATGTCAACTGTGGTAATTATCATTTCGGGGACGCGGCCAATGGTCTCAACGACTTCGAGAAGCTGTCGGTGGACAACATTACGAAGGCTGGTCACGGCCATACACAGTACCTGCTGTATTCCGGTCCAAAGGAGGTGGCACGCGCCAGGGCGAATGGGTTTAGCTACGCGGTGGATCCGTTCGGTCTCTCCAAAGATGGAGCATATCAGGGCTATCTGGATATGATCGGTGGATTTGTTTATGCTGACAAAGCTTGCACCTATGCCCTCCATCTCGCGAAGGGGCTGGGTGTGAAACTGGTCCTGGATAGGCAGGCGGGTAGCTTTGAAAGCTTCTTAGAAGATCCAGCAGGCAGAGTGGTCGGCATCAAGACGGCCGACGGCAAACAGCACAAGGCCGCAGCGACGATTGTTGCGTGTGGAGGCTGGACACCCAGTCTGGTTCCTGAGATTGATGGCCTCTGCGAGACCACAGCCGGATCCATCGCCATGATCCAGATCCCAGAAGGATCTCCCCTGCGGGAACGTTTCTCACCGGACAAGTTTCCCGTGTTCCAGTGGAATACGCGGGCCGGGGAAAATGGTAATCTGTACGGATTCCCGCTGGATAGTCGCGGTGTGATGAAGATCGGGTACAGAGGGACTAAGTATACGAATCCACAACAAGTCCAGTCGGGTCAAGTGCGTAGTGTCCCCATCACGAAGTGGACATCGCCGTTCATTACCGGGTTGCCGGAGAAGTCCGTCCAGGTCGTTCAGAGCTTTCTAGACAAGTATCTTCCCGAATTGAAGCAGGGTGGGATCGGAATCTCACAAACCAGACTGTGCTGGTACACGGACTCGTTTGATAACAATTGGGTGATTGATAGCATCCCAGGCAAGGAAGGGGTCATTGTGGCTACAGGTGGCAGTGGTCACGCTTTCAAGTTCCTACCTTTACTTGGCGAGTTCGTCGCCGACAAGGTGATGGGGATCGAGTCAGACATGCTGCGCAGATTCCAGTGGCGGGAAGTACCGCATGGGGAAACGCCTCGTAACCAGCTCATGAAGGGTTTCGATGATGCAAATGCTCTCCACCGAGTGCGGATGGTGCCTGACCACATCAGCCAGTATAATTCTAAACTCTAGGATCGAATTGACGACTAGTTCACATAAGCCAGTGACACGGCTGGGGAAAGAAGCTGTCAAGATGTGCAATATTCCATCGTCGTAGAGATTATCAATCCATCCCTTATAGTCTCGTGTGCTCTTACAACTTGACAAACGTCGTGGCAACATTCTGGTCTGTTTTGGTGATCCTTATTAGGGTTATTCTTTGCTTTGAAGAATGGGGCGAAGATAGTTTATATATACAGCCTGGCAATTGAGATTGAGCTCAACCGTCGGAGATTTGTAGGTACTGAAGGCTATCGTAACCTTGCGACAATAGCAAGAATTACAACGTTGGTCTCAAATGCACTCTTGGTTCCTTTTCCCAGCGTGTAATCTAGCTAGATATGGATATGCACTAGTGACACCGAAATATATATATTTTGCATTTTCTACTGTCGCCCACATTGGCCCTTGATTGTAAAGATCATTTCCTTCCTCCGCTCATTGGACGCAAAGCCAAGAGTGGACGAGTTCATCTAGTACCACAGAGTCCTTAATTGTATTGGTTGACACCGGCCAGCCGTGGATATCTGCCAGACTGAAACTCGGTGCTGGGGCATCAGAGTGGAGATTTCCGGATATTGCGGCCCCTCGGCAAAATTTTTTCCTTTACCCCTTTTTTCCAGGAATTTGTCTTAGCCTCAGGGTTTCAATCTTACAAAACGAAGTTTACTCAGTAGGGAAGGATATTAGAGAGATTGCCCCTGGAGGGTAATGCTACGAATTAAGTTGGCCAGGCTGATAACCTGGTTTGTGTCGTTGCCACTCAGGGGAAGTGGCGCACCAAATGGGGCTCTTTTATTCTGTCGGAGAAAAAAAAAAAAAAAAAAAAAAAAAAAAAAAAAAAAAAAAAAAAAAAAAAAAAAAAAAAAAAAAAAAAAAAAAATTAACAATACAAACGAACTAATTCTCGCGCCGAGGAAAACGAGGAATGCCGATTGGATCGAGGATAGCAATCCCGTTCAATGCAGAGCGTAGCATACTTGTATCATGACCTGTGGCGGATTTCCGTGGTGTCAAACCCTTGACCCTAATGAAGCCCCATAACCCGATCTTGACAAGGCCTCATGAAATCGTACTGACGAAGCAGTCTGTATCATAGCAAACAGGCATTCTGACTCTGTGGTCATCATGATGGTGTTCTCGAGATCAGAGTGAAGGCCAGTATTGACGTCAGAAACCGTTTGCTTTCACAGTCTCAAAGCAACGAAGCAATCCATTGGACAAGAAGGCAGATGCAGTGGGACGAAATGTCAGAGGCACGGCGCTACAGAGCAACCGGCTCAACCGGCGCGTTGGCTACTGCGAGAGACCCTGTGATTGACCGAGTAGAGCTCTAGATCTTGTCAACATGGCTCCACTTCTGGCGGAAAATCTCCACCACTTCGTTGACGAAAGCTTGTTGAAGTACTCGGCGAGCGCTAGAACGCTGTTCATTTCCTATCATAGAGTAGCTCATTGATTCAACTTTCGGCAGATTTCCCTGCGCTCATCGGGAAAAAAAATCTCGTGTTGTCCTTATCTAGCTTTTTTGCAGTTGAGTCAACCAGCCCAAGATTCTCTTCTGCCCGTTACTGTGGCGTTGTCCTCGAGATTCGACTAGCGATAGTGACACATCACCTTGCTGAGTTACATTGAAATGTGCAATCATGGACGACAGCAGCCCAAGACGCCCCCGAGCTAGGGTGAGTTCCTTGATCAGGGATTGGCCCAACCCATCTCACAGTGCTCACAGCTTCTTGCTAACTAACGCGGAATCGCGATTGGTGTAGTCAGAAGGGACCAGCCAGAGTAGACTAGAAATCAACAGGGAGACGTCACCGGGCTCACCGAGACGCGGCGTGAGTGACACGGCCAACTATAGCTCTCCCACGCGTCGCACTTCAGGAGTGGACACCTCCAGAGATGGTGGTGAGTCGGACGGGATGCGACGCCGCAGTATTGTCCGCTCCGTACGGACAGGCAGTTTGGCCCAGCGAACGACTCTAGCGGAGCGCACGCAAGGGCAATTCACCATAGGGGGCCCAGAGGACGGTCCACAGTTGTGGCAGGCACACGAACCCTTTGTCCAGCCGGGGTATTCAGACCTCAACCCCTCTTATGAACAGGCCGCAAATGCGAAGCCCATCTGGTCTCTCGCAAAGCCCTTGCCGCGTGTAGTGCGGGCCGGCATGGTGCCCACGAAGGAGGAGTTGCTTGATGCGCGGTTGCAACCAGAGCGTCCGGCTGAAAACTCCCAGAAGCTGGGACTCGATGTGAATCCGAATGACTTGGAGCAAGGCCAAATTCCCAAAATGGCAGACCCCCGGAAAATGGCAGCGCAGGTAGAGGACGCCCGCCTTCAGCGGGAAAATAACTTTGTCAATAAAGTTCTCACTGGAGATGTTGGTCCATCACGCATATCCCGGACTTCCTCTACTCGCCGGCGCCGCCCGTCAGTGCGGATTGATGCCTCGAGCGATCAGCTTTCGACAGTGCCAGAAAGGCCGAGCGCGGCCCCGAGCGTAGGCTCCGTTCACGCTGGGGAAGGCCAACTTCATGGGAGGGACGAATTACTTGAGCCCGTGCCAGAGCAACCGGAGGCGGACCCTGCCGTGGGGGATGCGCTGCCCGATCTATTGGCGCTGCATGAATCAACACTTCCGGACGATCTGCACCCGCTAGTGCAGGGGCTGGTGGAAGACGAAGTACACAACAATCATACGACCTGGTCCGTTATTCGCACTCACCATCGTGAGGCGCTAGCGGAATCCCTGGCGGTATTTGTCCAGCTGACCATTGGCTTCTGTGCTGATATCTCTGTTACCGTGGCCGATGCTGGTAATCCTAATACAACGGCGTGGGCATGGGGCTTTGCTACCATGATGGCGATCTATATCTCCGGTGGTGTCTCTGGTGCCCATCTCAATCCCAGTGTTACGATTATGTTATGGTTTTATCGTGGCTTCCCCAAACGTAAGATGCCTGAATATTTCCTAGCGCAGTTCGTGGGTGCATTTGTTGCTGCCCTGACAGCCTACGGTGTATACTACCAATCCATTCATCAATATCTCCTTACCCACCAAGATACGGGGATTGTGACCAGCTTCGTAACGGGCCAGCGTCAATCATGGATTGACCCAGCAACGGCCTTCTTTACGGAACTACTCGGGACGGTGCTCACGGCCACGACGATCCTGGCCTTGGGTGACGACCAGAATGCACCACCCGGGGCGGGCATGAACTCGTTGATCGTTGGGCTCATGGTGTTCGTGCTTTCGAACACCTTCTCCTACCAGACAGGCGCTGCCTTCAACCCCAGTCGAGACTTCGGGCCGCGCCTGGCCCTTCTCGCGCTCGGGTACGGGTCCGAACTGTTCACGAACCCTTACTGGTTTTACGGGCCGTGGGCCGGTTCTCTATGCGGTGCTATGATCGGTGCGTTTCTGTATGATTTCATGATCTTCACCGGTGGTGAGTCGCCAGTGAACTACCCTTGGGAGCGCACACAGCGCTCGCTGCGGAAGAGTCGCATCAAATGGAAACGCCGATTACGCATTGACCGTCGACGACGTGGTATCCCCGACAAGGTGGTTGCTTAGTGTTGCTAATTGAAACGCCCATCGAGTTGTTGAGGCGTGTGTGATGACGTTGTTGGCATGACTGCACGGAATCCTACTTTTGTTTGTCTAGACCAATGGACATCTCTCGACTGTTGGCTATCTCGCGCTGGTCGTTATTTCCTCCTGTATATACATCACATAGACTGATATAGAAGCAGAATGAGAACTTACTGTTCCTGCATCGCGTTCGAATGTCAACCTGGACCGGGTTGCCCAATCGGGCAACCCGGGTCACATGGCCTCAGCTGACACCACGTGGGGCGTGGAAACCCAAGATCGACAATCCAAGGATTGAAGACTTTCACCACTCCACAGCCATCCAATGCGCGTCCTTAGCCGTGTACCCACGTCTAGAACTTTTTCTCGCGTGTTGACTACCTCGGCTTTCGGGAAGCTCCAGACCACATCCATAATGCCGAAGGCACAAGCAAAAGCAGAACCATCGGATCTTCCGACTCACCCCTTTAGATCAGCCACTGACTTTGAACAATTTCTCGAGCGGGAGCATGCCACATCTCCGGGGATCTATGTGAAGCTGGCCAAAAAGTCTTCAGGCATTCCATCCGTGTCTCGCGATGAAGCGGTGGAGACCGCATTGTGTTTCGGATGGATCGATGGTCGTGCGCACGCGTACGATGAGGACTGGTGGCTGGTACGATATACCCCACGACGTGCGAAGAGCATCTGGTCCAAGAAAAACGTGACGACCGTCGAGTCGTTACTCAACGCCGGTCGTATGCGGCCAGCCGGTTTGGCCGTGGTCGAAGCTGCACAGGCGGATGGTCGCTGGGCTCGTGCATACGATGGCCCGGCCAGTATCACCGTGCCAGAAGATTTCGCCGCTGCACTGACACAGACGCCGGCAGCCTCAACGTTCTTTGAAGGATTGAATCGGTCAGACCGCTACTCGGTGTTGGTTCAGCTTCAGTGGATCACTCCGCAGCGCCGAGCGAAGCGCATCGAGACATTGGTCCAGATGCTAGCAGATGGTAAAACAGTAGGAGCGTCAGACAAGTCAGCTAAACCCAGCAAACGGAAAACTGTGGACAGGAACCATGAAAAGGGTGGACGTCGGAAAGCATCGAAAAAAGCATGACCGATGCCCAGTCCACGATATCGATAGACAAGGCAACATGAGGCTTCAGATCCACCAGACACAGGGTGCTAGCTCCAATTCTTTGCGACGATTTAGGAGGCGTAGATCACTAGAACACGCTGGGTTCAGCTCCTTTTCCTGTGTTTAGGATACTAGATTTGTGACGACTGAGAAAGTGACCATTCGCCTTTGTCGCCTAAATAATATTATTATGATATCTATACCAATTCTGCACCCGTGAACTATGCGAGAACTAGTAAGCAGCTTCCGACCTTCTCTAGATGTACTCCGGAGCCAGGATGTCCATGTATCGGAAGCATGTAGCGGCCGAGGCGTAACCGAGTGTGTTGCTTTGTTTTCGTACTGAGGACAGTATGTGTATATCCTCATATCACCACCCCCATCAATGTAGATCCCGTAAGGAAAGCAACGTATGAAGGCATCAGGTACATACACGTGGCTGATATTGTCGGCAACACCGATACGAATCTACCATCGGCAAGCTGCCGATCGAAGCGGATCGGGAGCCAGCCGAACAACTCGGGAGGAGCCGACGTTCCTGCAGAAGCTGAAGGATTCTCACGGTACGATATCAACCGAGATTGCAGCTTCCTAGAAATAGAAACTACCCATAGAGCCACTTGCCGCCTGGGGGAACCACTCGACAACAGAACTATGATTGGCCTGCCATGACCCGCGTCGCGAAAGGGGTCCCATGTGTCTCTGCGGAGAAACAGCTTAGCAGCTAGAACCGTTTTTTGGTTTCCACTAGCTTCTTGGAAGACAACTGGGCCCCCGTTTAACCATAGTATAATCATTAGACTGTTCCCCGGCATCTGAGTCCCCTCTGAAGCAAGAGGACTGGGACACGATCCAGTGAAGGTGTAGTAGGTGATCATAATTCTCCTCTAATTGATAAGGATACCCGCCAACAGAGAGCAATTTCGCAAGCCGGTGCCATGCTGGATTCAGGGTTACATCGTCTCGAAGGAATGAAGCTGATGACCTGATGCATCAGGACCTGGCCATTTCTATTGCACTGATTATTCGCCTTGTGCCTGAGGACCACCTGGGCCCGCGAGTTAAACATGGTGCGCCATTTGGCATGCTGGGGCCATACCTTCAGGGGAAGCCTTAGAAGGAAGATTGGAAGTGCAGATCAATGGGGTCACTTCACAACTAAGGGGGCACTGGCTCACCCGGAGCCATGACAGCGTTACATTACAATGCGTCGATCGTTTTGGGGGCGATGCTTCGTAGTACGTTCTCCCAGCAGTATCCATGGCTCCAGAATCATATGGTCGCAGCGTTAGATAATGTATAAAGACCGGCACACTTCTTGCAGAATAACCGTGAAATCAACAGACCTACTTCCCCAACTCCAAATTCTCATCGAGCAATCTGCTGTTCCTTTCACACACAATGCGTCTTTCTGAGTTCCTCGCTGTTGCTCTGGTCACTGGTGCCACCGCATATGATATCCCAGACAACTTGAGGGATATCTATTATAAGCATAAGGTACATCACTCTACCGTCGTTCAATCCTGTATCACGGACGTTAGTGTCTAATATTTACATTTCTACAGGGAAAATGTTCAAACGTACTGAAGGGGGGCTTTACCAACGGTGGCCACAGCGATGGGAACTCCTTCGAATACTGCGGTGACATCGAGGGAGCAATCTTCATGCACTCCTCTGCCAAGGGTGGCCAGTACACGAACATGGATGTCGACTGCGATGGAGCCAACAACTCTCATGGGAAGTGCTCCAATGACCCCTCCGGTCAAGGTCAAACCGCTTTCAAGGATGAGGTCAAGAAGTTCGGAATTTCCGACCTCGATGCCAATCTGCATCCCTACATTGTGTTTGGAAACGAGGACGACTCGCCCGAGTTCAAGCCTCAGGACCACGGAATGGAGCCGTTGAGTGTTATGGCGGTTGTGTGCAAGGGCCAGCTGGTATGTATATTATCCTCCCCAGGGACATTGCCAGCTAATTTGAGTTATTCAGCATTACGGTATCTGGGGTGACACCAACGGTGGCACTTCTACTGGCGAGGCTTCCCTTTCTATGGCGGAGCTTTGCTTCTCCGATGAGAACCCCGATGGTGATAGTGGTCATGATGACAACGATGTCCTCTATATCGGATTCACCGGCAAGGATGCCGTTCCTGGAAAGAGTGCCAACTGGAAGGCCAAGACGACCCAGGAGTTCGAGGACAGCATCAAGTCGATCGGTGACAAGCTGGTTGCTGGTCTCAAGGCTTAGGCTGTTGATTATGGGGCTTGGACGAACGGTGCGGATCAGCCCGGATCACTGTACAGCATATATAGGTCTTCATGTGTCTAGTCGAAGTGGTGTGTATATGTACACTTAGTGAAATCATAGTATCTATCCCGAATCCTTTGTTAATAGTACGGATTGCGTTAAATAATCTCGTATATTGTTGTACTCGACTGTCGCTCATGATTGACCACAACTATCTCCTAGGAAACCTAGAAGACTACATGACAGATCGAGATGTCTTACACTGCAGCTTGGGGTGCCATGCCGGATGCCATCTTGCGGCCCTCCTCGAAAACATCTTTAATCTCGTCCAGCTTGGCATCCCACCTAACGCCTTCTTCCTTCGTTTCCAGCGGGTCTCGATTGAGGGTCTCCACATCGACGTGCACATCCGAGCGCAACGTCATCGTTCCTCGTGCAATAGGGGTGCCGAGGTTGTCAATTAATCCTGGGCCTTTGGCATCCTCCGCCTTGGGATCCTCGTAGACTTTAACGTTGAAGACCTTGCCCGGGCGGAAGAAAAAGTCCTTACTCAAGAGGACAGGATCGTCGTTCTTCGGTGGGAATGGATGCATCGTTTCCTCGCGGTACCCCGTTAAGGTGAGGATGAGAGCTTTGTGGTTGCGCAGTCGAGGACGCACTATCTTGAGGAGCTCCTTGTCGAGTTTGACCTCAGAGGCAGACAGGTTCACGTTAGGTGCCTGCAGCAGCATATGCGAGATATGATACTGTTCCTCAGCGCCGTACAGATAGAATGGCATAAAGTGTCGTGGATAGTGGTCGTCGCGATTGGCCGAGTTCAAAGGACGACTGATAACAACGCGAGTCATCTCCACGGTACATTGGATGGGAGTGCCGATGAACGTGTCACCCTCGCGGGCGCTGATCACGCCATCTATCTTGATGGGCTGGTTCGTGGCTGTCTTAGGGTCTGCTTCGTTCTTGATCTTCGTCATCAACTCCTCGAGATTCTGGGACTCCTTGGACTTGAATACAATGTCCTGGACCGAAAATCTGTCCTTGAGCGCTTTGTAGGACTTCATTGTGCCTTCCGCCAGCGTGGCGGCTAAAATGATCTGCTGGCGTTGAGTAGCGCGGTGGAAGCTCGTCTGGAAATCCAGGAAGACTTCATCGGTTCCCCGAAGAAGGAACTCGAGTTCCTTCTGCTCGCGGCTGTTCCGTGTGCGACAGTGTTTCACTTCCTCAATGATCACTCTCTCGAGTTCCTCCTTCATCAGCGTCCTGATGAAGTCTCTGGTGGTAGGGAAAGGGCTCATCACAACATTTCGCAAGACCCAAAGATCCTGCGCGCAGGGAGCAAGTCCGAGACGCCGCATAAAATTCTGAGCACATTGGCCGTACAAGGCTGGCTCGAACTGCGTTGAAGTCAGGAACAGTGATGGCTTCTCAGGCTTGCCCTGGGTAGTGGTGATGGACAATCGGTTCACCACTCTCCTCATCAGATAGTTGGCTTCTTCTAACTCCGTGTTGAGGTTGCCCTGCTCATCATACCAGTTGATCGCGAAGGCGTTGATATTGAGGTCGGAGCCAATATTACGCAGCCAATTCATGATCTCCTCCTCCTTACTGATTTCATCATTGCTCTTCTCAATCACATTCTTGAGGATCCACTCTCGACGGCTGTTAACCTCGTCGCTCAAGGTGTCTTTGCCCTCCTTCTCGATTGGCAACGGGTTGAAGGGAATGATAATATAGTAAGGCCTTTTTTCCTTCCAGCCCGGCTGGTCAACGTGCATGGCGGCGTACCAGGCGGATAGCTTGCAAAAGTCAGAAAACGGTAGTCCACAGGATCCACAGAGAGAGAAAGAGAGGTCTTACCCGCGCACTAGTAAAGGCTGCCTCACCCAAGAGACGACCATATCCGCTGGGACTGAGGCCGATGGTCTGGTTGGACATCCAAGCCGCCATGGCTGCGGCACCGGGCTTGCTGCCCTCAACCCCATAGACGCCGATATTCTCTGTCGACCCCTGCGTCAGATATGGGCTGGTCCAAGTGACCAAAAACCGCATGCGACCATCCCGATAGCACAAACTGCCCGCGGGATAGGGGATGTAGCCGGCCTTGTGAGGGTCTACCGTGATGGTATCGGCCTCCTTGAGTGCGATCATATCGGTGAGCGTGTCCTGCCTCAACGCTAAGGAGGGGACCTCGTCCACCGCGGTATTTCCATCATTATCGTCGCTGGGCTTATTCGGGTCCATCATTTTCCGGGGGATCATGCTGGCAAAGTAACCACCCCAGGCAGCGTCCGCATGCACCAAGAACGACAATCCCCGGTCCTGGAACCGACGACGCATGGCCAGGATCTCATGCAATCGATCCACCCCACCTTCTTCGGTTGTTCCAATGACGGCCACGACTGCATACACAGCCTGACGTTCTTCGAGACAGCGATTAAGCTCTCGCTCGAGAGCGTCGAGAGAAATGCGACCCTCCATATCGAGCTCCACGCCCTGCATGTTGGCAGACCCAATGCCAGCGATCGCTATCGAGGTTAGCCACTGATCTTTGAAGGAGAGAAAAGAATACGCACCACCGCCTTTGGGCCACGAGTAATGCCGTGTTTGCGCAAGGAAATACTTGGCGGGCTTCGTGATACGAAACTCGCGCTCTAGCACGTCCTTGCCAGTCGTTTGGATGGTGAACGGTGTCAAGGCCTGTTCGAGGAACTTCGAGGTGACACCAAACTGTCTATAGAGAGCATCTCCCATGTCCAGGATGACGTCGGGCTGGAGGTTGAGCAGTTCCCAGACGCCCAGGTCTTTGAACAACTTCTCTTCTCCAACACAGGTGGTCACCTGGAAATCGTTCGCTATGAAACCAAGAGGTCCTTCCTTCATAGCCTGATACAACGTAAGGGGGTAGAACTTGAGATTGCGGGCTGCGGATGGGTAGGTCAGAAGAATGCCAATGGCTATCATGGCTGGAAGGCTTACTTACCAACCCAAATGGATTCAAGATTGGCCACAGTCCCATCACAGGTGATGTGACCCCAAGACAGAGGCAAGTGTGTGACCTCTTCATGTATATTATATCCAAACATTTCGCATAGTTGCTGTCCCACCTTCAGCTCCACGACTGTGGTGAATGGACTTGCCTCGACGGCCACATTGTTCGGATTATAGATCATCGTCATGAAATAGCCTAGGAGACCTGGCATGGTCATGTCCGTACACATGTGGCCTTGATAGCGGGGATGCCAGAAAGGGATTGAATGCTCGCCCAAAAGCGCAGCAGTCTTTTCGACAGCCTCCTTGAATTTCTCGTAGACCGGCCCTAACTTTTGTTGAGCCGTGTCGGAGATGAATACCTAGTGTCCGCGTTAGTCTATTCATGTGCACTGTAGTTTGAGGAAGACGAAAAGGAAAGCAAAGGGAGAACAGTCATACCTCATTCTTGCCGTAGCTGTCACGAGTCTTCCTAAGCTGCTCTAGAATGACTGCAATATTATCGCTGAACGGTTTCAGATTCTCCGACTTGGGCCCAATGAAGTAGGAGCTGATAAGATCATGGTTACTGATCTTTGGTGGCCCTGCGTCGCCCATTGTGTCGTTGTTTGGTATGTGGTGCTTCTCTCCTCTTGGTATCCGGGCGAGAGATGGAGCTGTTATCGGTCAGAAGGTTCTCACGTCCATGCTCCCATATTTATACCATTCTCGCCCTCTACTGCAATCGTCCTTTCCAGCTATGCAACTACCCCGCCTACCTCAGCTGACTCTATTAGCTCTGTATCATGCAAGAGCAGATGCAGAATTGACCTTTCAGGCGCGGGGCCTATACACCAGGAAATGATCGGCCATCAGTCAGAGCTGAAAGGTAAGGTAGATTGTTGCCCAATAGAGTGATGGTGTCCACCATCTACAGCAGAGAAAGACGAACAGATTACCTACAAAGTATGTCACCACTCCTATCAGAATAGACGTTTCATATGTACCACGACTAGACCTTGGTGCCTTCAAAGTGCGAGACCATCAGGCATCCGTACAACTTGCTTGACTAATAAATTGAGACGAAGCGTCAATAGAGAAGCAAGCACGTACAGGCAGGCAAGGTTTGAACTCTTGCATGATTGATGTGCTACCTTGTAGACGTTGAAGGAGAATACGGGGCTTTCTGAGCCATTGATAGTAGAGTCAGGCTCGTGTAGGACCCATTCACACTGCAAGCAGTGACGTGTCGGTGTACCCGGATGCACGGTCAATCTTGGACTTGATCTATCATTTTCAGGCAGCCAGAATGGACCGATCTGCACCAGGCCTCGGGCTAGGGATGATAGTTACTTACTTGATGGGGACGAATAAAGTAAATTGATGAATTGGAAACTGGAAGTATAGCGTATGGCCCTGGCTCTCCTGTCGTCGTAGTCGAGAATATGTGCCAGGCTCCTTCCCTATCGTACCTTGAAGCGGACTCAAACATATCGAGGTTTGATCGTAAGTCAGAAGTGGAGAGAAGTAGCCTTTGATTTGAACTGTGGATTGTCTCACACAGAAGAAGATCTTAGATACCCAAAGATCAGCAGCCGGGCGTCCACAGAAGGCACCGCCAAGACAGAAGAACAGTCTCTGCGCCAGCCACTGCCGCGAAGACCCACTGTCCTGCAGGAAGTCACCAATGCAAGGCGTCAACCGTGGTCAACGGGGCCTGAACATATGGCTGGCATAGGATGGCATCCAATAACGTGGATATATTCGCCGACGCCAGCTCTCGGAACCAACGGACTCGGAGTTATCCAACTCAAATTGCCCTCTCCGCTACTCAGGTAGCTTTTCCCCCAAATAGTGGATCTTGGTACGCTGTGCACTGCTCGCCCTCCAAACTACATTCCTGTGGGTCAGTGTTAGAAGAGCCTGCCACGTCACTATCTGCGGTTAATCAAGGAAAGCTACGAGTCCTTTCCTGCGTCTTTACTTCAATCTTTTCGGTTGGCTCGTGGTCAAAGGGCGTTGGAGGCTTACTAGTGGATAATCCCTAAGCTGCCCGGCGAAGACGTGGGATGCAATGGCCTAGAATTATTGTATGGATGCAGCGAGGATGTCTGCATTCAGCCCGATAGAGGACGAGTGGGGTGTCCTCCAAATCCGTTGGAAACCTGATCATGTTTGCATTGTAAAGGAAGTGAACCACCGAGAAGAGACGGAAATGCGAGTGTGAGATGTGTATTTAGGCAAATAGCGCCGTCAAAACTCACACCAATCCTAGTCCAAAAAAAAAAAAAAAAAAGATTGCATAAGCCTTTTGCTTAGATGGTATTTATAGGCCCTGGTGCGAACGGAGACTTGATCTTGAAGAACCCTTGACAAGCCAGGTATTACAATAGTTTACCTACGTGCCCTGAGAGACCACGAGGGTGGAGCGCCAAGAGGAGCTCGAATAAAGTAGGGCTAACCTTGGTGAAGAGTTCATGCCCTTTAATATTTAGTAGGCGGAAGCTTTCTTCAAGGCCATGGCGCACTGTTGATTATTGAAGGTTGGCTGGCCAAGCCCGTATGCGTTCCTTGTCATTTGTCAGTCCCTGGTCCATCATCAATCGATCGATGGTCCTAGAAAGAGACTTGAGATGAATATTGACAGTGACATGATGTCAGTCTGCACAATCCGAGAAGCCAACTGTCAAAGTCTTGCTAAGAAGTACTTGCAAACCGGATAGCTTACTTGCCAATGGCCCCAGTAGCTTATCCCTGGAATTTGACCATATGCCCTGATCAGCACTGGCCTCTCCTTGAACTACGCAATATCTTTCTCTTCTTTCATCTTTACTCTTGCGTCTTGGCTTTCCGTTTCCATCTCCCACCTGTTTGCAGAGAGCAAACAGCAGTCCCTATCGATTGCTGGCAAAATTGCTATCCGACTGACTGGGGCAACTTAGGCGAAGTTTCGGATTCTTTAACCGAGCAGACTAGGTATCGTCATCATGAAGGGCACCTCTAACCCGGGGCGTTTCTACGTGGTCTGTTGGCTATTAAATTCGGCCCGAGGGTCTCCTCCCAGCGATTGTCGAATGATATTAGGAGATGGTGATGATCGCCTCCGTTTTCCAAGGCTCGGCACGCCGATCGCAACATGGATAAATTGCTTTTAAGGGTCATGACTGCCAGTCAGGGAAATTCCGCCAACGGTGAATGTAGGCTGGACCTTTACATGAAACGCTTGGTCTGAGATGCATAGCATGTGCCATGACATTGTCTCTCGGTCACGCCGGCACGCGGGGGAACGGAGGCACATAAAGATGCCGCCAGAGGTGCAAGTCCGGATGGACAGAATATCCCATTCACTGCAGAAATGGAATCTCTATGCAGGCATGTGGCTGTGGGTGCGTCGCTTTTCGCGGTCGCGACAGCCCAGATCAGGGTTCGTCTGAGCCCGTCCACCGTGAACACCCTCGCAGAACCCGATTTTCACACCTGGGCCATTGAAAACGAAAGCCAGAATGCGTCCACAACGCTTGACTCTCTCGATTTGACGTTGTCCGTCTCGCCCGAGTCGGACTTAGAGGGCAACAGCTACAAGTATCAATATACGCGGCCCGTCTCCCATCTCGGAGAAAGAGTCGTCAACCAAGGGATTACCACCTCCAGCGACAACCCCGGACCGATTACGTTGACCATCCAAGGTTTGGAAGCAGGGGAGCACACCTTGTTGACATGGCATAATGCCTGGGACTCTTTGGACTCCACCGCCACAATCTCTGTGTCGGTGGACGGTGAGGACAAGGCTTCGGTGCGTCGTTTCAAGCGAGAACTAGCCGTATGAGTGCTCACATGGCATAATTTTTCTAGGACATTGAGCAGTCGATTCGCGTGGATAACATTTGGGAGGCCGCTACATCTTATGTCACATTTACTGTGGACTCTACCGATCAACCGGTGGAAGTCCTCTACACGCCCTCCAGTGCGGATGGACTTGTTTATCTCAACGGCTTCGAGGTTGACACCCCGGCCTTGAAAGATCAAGTCTCATTCCCTTCTCCATCGCATCGTGACGAGCACCTGCAGCTTGGCGGCGACGATAGCATCACAGCAACATGGAGAGCACCGTCCTCTACTGCTGCAGTCACTTATAATGTCTACATGGGAAATTCGTCCGATGCCCTTGACGTTGTCGAAGAAGGGCTGAGTGAAACACAGGTAGCCCTATCAGGTACCGTATCCTTTCTGGGCCGATTATCGAACCACTCTAACATAGTCAAGGGCTGAACACCATGGACACTTTCTACTGGCGTGTGGATGTGATTTCTGGCAACAGCACATATACAGGTCGGATATTCATGTTTCGGCTTGCGCAATTAGCATTTCCGGGGGCGGAGGGATATGGGTGAGTTCTGTTGCACATCTATGGAACGCGCCGATTGTGCGTATAATGACATCAAACAGTCGCTTTGCCCGTGGCGGTCGCGGGGGCAAAGTCGTCAAGGTCACCAGTCTGGAGGACAGTGAGGAGCCGGGAACCCTGCGTTACGCGCTGGCCGTCGCAACTGGTCCTCGGATTGTCGTTTTCGATGTGGGAGGGGTCATCACGATCAATTCGCGCCTCACGGTGAGTGACAGCTATGTGACGGTGGCCGGTCAAACGGCACCCGGCAAGGGCATCACCGTCCAAGGCCACCCGTTGGGTCTCTCTGGTGCATCAGACGTGATCTTCAGGCATGTGCGTGTCAGACCAGGAAGTAGCTCGGGCGAGACGGTCGATGGCATGGGCATGGCAGGATCCAACTACTGCATTCTTGACCACTGTTCAATGGTGAGTTCCTATACCTCCAGGACCTCTATGCGCAGTGAGTGACCGAAACCATAGGGGTGGGGGATCGACGAGTGCTTCTCGTC
Organism: Aspergillus pseudonomiae; assembly: GCF_009193645.1. Classification (NCBI taxonomy): domain Eukaryota; kingdom Fungi; phylum Ascomycota; class Eurotiomycetes; order Eurotiales; family Aspergillaceae; genus Aspergillus; species Aspergillus pseudonomiae. Next base: position 63,151 of record NW_022476008.1, read on the forward strand.
CCGCACAGCGCATAACATCACCTTCCAGCGAAACATGATCTCGGAGCCGCTCAACGTCGCGGGACACAAGAACTATCCTGAAGGGACAGCTCACGGGTATGCAGCAACTATTGGGGGCGACGTGGGCTCCTTCCACCATAACCTGATAAGCCATGCGGAAGGCCGGAGCTGGAGCATGGGTGGCGGTGTCGACGACAACTCGACCTTCGCTGGCCGCCTCGATATTCGGAATAATGTGGTGTACAACTTTGGTATGGCGATCCCTTCTACCCCGTCTACCGTCCAATTAATAACTTGGTAGGCTCGCGTGTTACTGATGGCGGTGCTAAGGAAGTGAACTTCGTGGGCAATCTGTACAAGCAGGGGCCGGCTAGCGAACTAACATACGCCCTAAAAGCTACGGTGAGTGCTCTGTCGAGATTAGTTAGTGTATCAAACTATGGCTAACCAGTCTGGGGGGTACAGTATGAAGATAACTTGCCTGGCACCCAGCAGTATCACTGTGCTGGGAATTCGATGCCCGACGTATTTGATCAGGATTCCGTTCAATACCCACCGGGGGATGGTACAGGTCAGGCCTCGAAGATTGCCTGCTATGCAGACGTCAGTATTGACCCGGCACCTGAGTACCAAAAGTTCTTCGATAAGCCGTACGTCCGGGACCCTCCATTCTGTTCCCCATTTGTGTTTCTTTTCGGACAGAAATGCTAATCTAACTTCTGATATAAGTTTTTTCCCATCGTATATCGAAGAGCATACGTCCACGGAAGCCTACAAGCGTGTGCTCTCGGACAGCGGCGCGAGTCAGCCCATCGTCGATGACCACGACAAGCGTATTATCCAGGAGACCCTGGATGGAACAGCCACGTACAGCGGTTCGAAAACCGGCAAGCCGGGTCTAATCGATAACGAAGCGGATGTCGGTGGACTGGAAGAATTCCCGACGACTACGCGGCCGACAAGTTGGGACGCCAACGACGATGGTATTGCCGATTGGTGGGACGATTCCACTGGCGGAGATGGCTATACGGCGATCGAAGGCTATATCAATTTTATGGCAGAGCCACATGTGTTTGTGGCTCCAGGGGCATCGGTCAAGTACGATTTGGCTGGCCTGGCTGGCGGGTTTTCCAATCCAGCTTTCGAGATATCCGGTGGGGAGTTAGGCTCCGTATCTGTAGACGGTACAGTGGCAACGTATACTGCGGGTGACCAGGCTGGGGTGGACCGATTCAATGTGGCCATCTCAGATGATGAGGACAGTAAGTGGGAGAGGTCAGTGGGTGTCGCGATCTTTGACGACGCTGAGTCTGTGGAATGATGGCAGAACGAGGTCATCACGGGTACTGTTATCAAATGAGGCTTACAGTCAGGAGAAACTATGCTCAATTCATGTATTCAATGAGTCCCAACAAATTAAACGATAATATTGTAACTACTCTCCAAACCTACCGTCATCAGCGACGGCTGAGATGGAACAGATTCAAAAATCATCATGTCACCCTGGCCAGACACAGTTTCTCCCATCCCACATGTCGATAATAGTTCAACGGGACTCGCATTCCGCCAGGTAGCCAACTATATCGATTTTACAGGTCCAAGTGAATGAGCTTCACATATCCTGAGGCATCCCATCCGACAGAGGAGGTCCTACGTAAACTGAAGTAAGTTAGCAGAGGAATGTCCTCTAATTAAGAAAGACGATATACCTTTCCTAGCGTGCACTATATACCATACAAATGCCATGGCCGTGAACCCCACGAAGACCACCGACGCATAGTTCATCGAGACGGGGGTGACAGGCAAGGTGGAAGGCATACTGAACAGGACGAGCTCAAAGGCAATCCACGCCAGAGCGATGAGGTTCACCGTCGTCCCTAATGCTCGACCACAGTTCCACCTTGCTTTCGATACCTCGGTACGCTTGTTGTAAAATAGGGAGATGCTGATTGGAATGGAATAGGTGATGGCCAGGGCAATCACACCCACCGAGACGAATGCCGTAAAGGCACTGCTGCTGCCGAGGTTAATCAATCCCAAGAGCATTTGTACTACGGTCACAAGACCCAATGCCCATAGTGGAATGCGGAAGCGATCGTCCACACGGGAAAAAAGCCTTGACATTGGGAGGGCCGTATCTCGTGCCAGAGCCCACGTACAACGAGAGGCGGCGTTGGTAATGCTGATGGAACAGAAGAACCCGACGACGAGAAGGAGAGAGACAAGACCGACGGCACCGGCCCGTGTCCCCATCACCACCAGGAACACATAGGGGATCGGTTGGCCGCTTGGCGCGTTGGTGATGTCGACCAGGTCGGGGAGAGTGACACAGAGAGGGATCACAAAGAAAAGGCCGGCGATGCCACCGACCGGGATGCAGAGGGCCATGGCCTTGGGCACCTTAATCGCTGGGGCATGTACTTCCTCGGCCATAGAGGAAACCATGCCTATCGCGGAGAAGACAAAGGCCGGGGGTAGCAGACCGATACAGAATGAAAAGTTTCCCCAGCCGGACAGGGAGGTATCGTACTGCGCAAGGGCATCGGAGGGAGTGTGACGGCCAGCTTTGGCGGAAACGGAGACTGCTACTAGAACTACAAGGATGCTAACCAGCGTCCAGCCTGCACAGAGTGTGTCTACAACTGGGAGGAAGCGGTTGCCGAAGCCACAGATGAAGAAGGCCAGAATACAGATTGTGTAGAGTACTAGAAGGAGCTGCCAATCGGTAGCTTCCCAGTGGGCATAGATGGACACTGTGGCAACCAAGAGTTGCGCAAATGCGAAGTTGACCCCGAGAGTGATGGTCCAGTTCCCGATCAGCCACACCCACGCTGTGATAAATGACAGAAGCTTGGCATGTTTGCCAGACAACTGGAAGGACCAGTAGTAAGGGCCGGCGGAGGTGGGATATCGCGAGGCTAACTCGGCGAGCGACATGGCCACGCACTGATCCATGAGGCAGACCACGATCCAGCCGACGAAGATGGAGAGTTGGCCACCGCCATAGATGGCTTGCATGAGTGCACCGCTTTCGGCGAAGGGAATCCCAGCAATCGAGAGCGATTGGAACAGGAGCGTGAAAAGCGAGCGGTTTCGACGGAGTTCCGAGGGATATCCCAGCTCCCCGAGCGCCTGGTCCGGGTCATCTTCTCGCGTCTCCAAGGGTTTCTCTGGGTCGGTCTTGTCGGACATTTCGGTTTCACAATCATGAGAAATACGGAATGAGCATGTTTATGCCCATGGACTTCGGGGCAAGCCATCTTGTATACATATAGTCAGTCGCGAAGCGTAGGGCCAGGTCATCTGCACCCCCTTGCTTCTCGCCTATCGAATCCGTCGTCAATGCCATTGGCCATCCGGGTCAGACACCGACACATCGTCACAAAGCATGTAGAAAGACGTCACTTGCAGGTCGCATAGTCTGGCGAGGCGGTAAATATTGCGCGATCAGGTTAAGATAGCGTCGCGAAAACGCGGGGAGAGCTTCGCATCCGAGCTTGCCGATCTGCACTGAGGAAGCGAGATAGCCTCGCCTAAACCGTTTACGGGAATTTTAACCATATAGACTTTGCAATCTCCCCTCACGATCTCCACTTCTTGACCACTATCGGCAGATTGCGATTGGATCCATCATCAAAGCCGCGAGTGGAGGCGTCACCAACGTTCGAGATCCAGAGGGATGTTGCGCACGGGCTTGCCTTCAGATTTCCATGGCCGGACAAGACCAGAGAGAGAACATAGCGTCATTGTTGTGAGGATAGACTGAGAGAATCGTGGCGCATCACGCATCGAAGCATATAGCTTTCACATAGTAGTGTTCAGGAGCTGTTGGCAGAAGCAATAGCTAGGACTGTCACGAGATTTCTTCAACCCTTCACTACGAGCTTCTTTTCTCTTCACCATGATGTTCTATTTCTCTCACCACAATTTTCTGTTGCTCTGGACCAAAATCAGCTACTATCATCCTATCTCCTTACCATGCTCTTCCTACATTCTCGTCCATCCATTCCCTTCTTCCCTTGGATTGTTCTCTCACCATGTATTCTCTTGCTGGCCTGTTTCTGTAGGCGTCTGCTAGATTTTGTCGCAGATGTCTAACCCTACAAGGGTCGTGATGACGACTTATCAGATAATACCAAATGATGTAAAGATGATTAAACGCTACCGCTGTTGCCTAAAGAACCCTCCTCGTCGACGAACCCGCTTGCCTTTCACTTCTCTCATCCCGCAGTACGACCCCATCAGCCTTTCCCCAAAGACACTCGATTCACTATACACCTCCAAGATTTAACGAATCCGCGCTAGTCCGTCATGTCGGCTTTCGACGATATGCCTTCCCTATTCATACCGAAGAAGCGGTGCCACGAGGAAATACCACATCTGACGGATAGGAAAGACAGACTCAGCTCTGAGTCAGACAAGGCGAGGAAGAAGCTGAAGGCACACGGTTCTTGTAATGCGCAGTTCTGGTCAGCAGCAGCCGAGGTTGAAGCGATTGTACTATCGAAAACACGAGTGGTTTCCGAGATATCTCTTGCGGAGTTTGAAGGGGAGCCCTCAGCTTGGGAATGCACGGAGGAAGCCAAGATGCTTTTCGAGCAAATGCGAGCTCAACAAGTTCGGATGACATCGTACCGAAAGCAGGCATTGACCCTCACGAGAAAAAGAGGAAGTTTACGCGAAAGCTTCATGAACCTTTTTACAAGTAGCCGAATGGGCCTCGGGATCGCAACTGGAATGGGCCCCAGGGATTCTAGTGTTCAAAGTAACTTTCGACGTAACCTGCTAGCAGATTATGAGAGTGTCGGTGAGAACGGGCTTGTTTGGTGCCCAATTATTCAAGACTGGTTTCACTCGGATTTTATGACCGCTTCCCACCTGTTCTCATACAGACACGGACAGGCGACTATGGATGTTATATTCGGAAAGGTCCGGCCAGCTGAACTCTTTTCATCAAGGAATGGGTTGATCATGTGCTCGATTATTGAGCGATACTTTGATGCCGGTGTCATGGTGATCGTTCCCAATATCCCCGAAAGGCCAACGAATTCTATGCTATCGAACTGGATACGACAGGAAATCCGGGAGTACAAGTTCCGCATCATCGATAGCTCATGGGACCAGCTGGACAGGGTGATAAATAACACTGGCCTCACTTGGAGGAAGCTCGATAACCGAGTGTTGCAGTTCCGAGGCAGCTACAGGCCTGCAGCACGCTATGTGTATTTCCATTACTGCCTGCAGGTGTTACGACGCGCGTGGAAAGTTGGCCCCGGCCAGAGAGCTGCATTCTATCTCACCGACGAGTTGGGAAAGCCCTTTTGGGGCACGCCTGGACGCTACATTGCCAAACATATGCTCCGAGCATTGGTGGAAGAGCTTGGGCATGAGTTTGAGCACTTAATGGGGGGGGCAACTTTGATGAGTAGAGGGGACGATGATTTACTGCTCAGCACCGCAGCAGCCCAGGTGGTCCAAGTGGACGGGTCGGATGACGACGATACTGATGATGATGACATGGATGAAGAGGACTACTTCTAGACAGCTTCATCATATATTGCTTCTGATACGAGCGCCTGTTTTTTTTTTTTTTTTTTTTTT